>NC_143045.1:6990000-7155000 GCF_057628025.1 Oncorhynchus mykiss
GGTTATTAAACATTTTGAAAGTAAAAACCTTAAAGTTGACATGGAGCAAAGTAACGTTAGCGTTTTACAGCACATTGGTTGACTGTCATTCATATTCCATTCACCCAGTTAAATGTAACAACGATAGGTTTAGGCTACAACATGATACTAACAGTTTCCCTATACCCATCATAAAGTTGCTTCAACCTAGCCTATGAATGAACGTTTACAACATGCACACAGGTCGAGAGACAAATTTGATGTGATAGACCGTGGCACACGGACAGACAGTGACATTCAATACCGCCTTGCACACTCTTGCCTGCATCTAGCTGATAATGTTAGTCCAACAGTTGCAAACAAGAGTTTCTATACCTGGACAAATTCAGGTATGTTTATCCTCGTTTTGTTCAGTTGGCTTCTGTTTAAGAAACGTTTTTCAACAGAATGGGCAGATTGAATACACCACTGATCATACGTAAACACAGTTCAGTTTCATAGCTGCCACGATGTATTCCTTCTCACATCTACGTTATGCGCTCTCCTACTTTCACCGCTTCCCTTCGCTTGTGGACTTCAATGCACAACACATCAGCTGTATGTGACAAGGCGAAAAATCCTTTCCAAGTTACACACAGCCTACATCATTATCACCATAAAGCAAAATTAACATCATAATCAGCATAGCTAATAAAACTAACACGTTAGTAAACCCGCTAAATCATGCAGTAATGTTAGTGTCCATCAGTAAGCAGTTGCACCGGTGGCAATACATTTGTAAAACCAAAAGCTCACCTTTTACTTGGAAGAGTTCCAGTGTTGTGTTGGATAGTCATAGCCAGCTAGCTAACATAGCTAGCTGGCTGTTTTAGCAGGGTCTTTCAGTAGGCTAAACTAGCTAGCTAAGTAGGTGAAACTGAAAGCAAAAAGCAAAAATTTGTTCAACTGTTCAACTATTTTCTTTCTCTTGAGTCAACTACTCACCACATTATATACACTGAAGTGCTAGCTAGCTGTAGCTTATGCTTTCAGTACTAGATTAATTCTCTGGTCCTTTGATTGGATGAACAACATGTAAATTCATGCTGCAAGAGCTCTGATATGTTGGAGGACGTCCTCCGGAAGTTGTTGTAATTACTGTGTAAGTCTATGGAAGGGGGTGAGAACCATGAGCATCCTAGGTTTTGTATTGAAGTAAATTGTTGAGTGGCAGCTCTCAGGGAACTGTGGGGGGATCTTGGCGGGTTGGTGGCCCGGCGGTTAGGAGCTTGTGGCCGATAGGTCACTGGTTCTGGTCCCTGTTTTGACCTGTTGGGAGACCTGTCAACGTGCCCTTGGACAGGATGATTACCCTGGTTGCTTCTATTGGTCACTCTGGATAGGAGTCTGTTAGATGACTGAATTTAATGTAAATGTTGTGGCTTCACTGCAAGTAGATTTTATGTTTGAATATTTTTTTTGAAGAATACACAAAAAAAAGTCCTAAATATATTTAAAAAAAAACTAAAAGCATTGTATTTGGGACAGACCCCCAAAACCAATTCTTCCTTTGGTCGCCTCTCCTTCCAGTTCTCTGCTGCCAATGACTGGAACGAACTACAAAAATCTCTGAAACTGGAAACACTTATCTCCCTCACTAGCTTTAAGCACCAGCTGTCAGAGCAGCTCACGGATTACTGCACCTGGACATAGCCCATCTATAATTTAGCCAAAACAACTACCTCTTCCCCAGTGTTTACTTGCTATATTGTATTTACTTCGCCATCATGGCCTTTTGTTTGCCTTTACCTCCCATATCTCACCTCACTTGCTCACATTGTATATAGACTTATTTTTCTACTGTATTATTGACTGTATGTTTGTTTTACTCCATGTGTAACTCTGTGTCGTTGTATGTGTCGAACTACTTTGCTTTATCTTGGCCAGGTCGCAATTGTAAAGGAGAACTCAACTTGCCTTCGTGGTTAAATAAAGGTGAAATAAAAAATATAAAAAATAAATAATTCACTAAACCTCAACTAAGTCTTGTAATGAATGTGGAAATTGAGCAAGTTGAAGAGACTAAACTGCAGGAGTAACCCTGGATTGTAAACTTATGGTCAAAACATATTGATTCAACAGTAGCTAAGACGGGGAGAGGTCTGTCCATAATAAAGTGCTACTCTGCCTCCTTGACAACAATATCAACAAGGCAGGTCCTACAGGCCCTAGTTTTGTAGCACCTGGACTACTGCCCAGTCATGTGGTCAGCTGCCACAAAGAGGGACTTGGGAAAATTACAACTGGCCCAGAACAGGGTGGCACGGATGGCCCTTAAATGTACATTAATAATATGCATGTCAATATCTCATGGCTCAAAGTAAAGCAGAGATTGACTTCATTACTACTTGTTTTTGTAAGAAGTGTTGACATGTTAAATGCACCAAGCTGTTTAAACTACTAGCACCTATGCATACCCCACAAGACATGCCACCAGAGGTCTCTTCACCGTTCCAAGTCCAGAACAGACTACACTCAAGGAGTAAAATCGGATTTAAAAAAACAGAATAAAATATACTGCTGTTACCAGATGGAAAAGACTGCTCCCTGACTTCTGTGGCCCATGCCCTGGGAAAGGCTTGTGTTCAGGGACACCGTGTTAAGCAAGGCTGCATTCAACATGTGTTCCTCCTGCAGTGATGATTGTCAACCGCAATCGTTCATCAGCAGAGTTTCATCATTGTGCGTCTCTTTCTGCAGGGTTAGTGTTTGAGGTGCTGGCCGCTCGCTTCTCCTCCTGCACATGCTCAGACATGGTCTGGCAGAGGGTGCGCTGGAAGCTGCTGGAGACCGTCCCAGAGTGCTGGCTGGAGTGTGTTCTCACTGGGCTGGTGTGGACTGTCAACAGGTAAGGGAAGGGGAGATTGCTAGAGGTTATAAAAAAGGTGTCAAGCTTTGTCTTTGTCCCATGTCTTTTTCTCGTAATGCAAGTGTTCTTTTTCCTCTAAGCCTGACAGGGGTCCAGGATCATGGGGAACCTGGTGTTGAAGGACAGAAAGTCCACTTAAAAAGCTGTTGTTATAGCTAAAGTCTTCAACTTCACTCTTGTTTTGAGGATTCTTCTGGGCTACCCGACTCAGGACAGGGAGAGGCCACTACTTATACAGGTGAGTGTACAACAGTCTTTTGTGTTGTGATGATATGTGTGTATTTTCTTGACAATGTTGATTGTGTGTGTGTCCAGGTGCTGCGGTTGCTGTGCCAGGCCTGAGCCAACCCCCTCTGGAGCAGAAGCTCTGTGAGCCGGGCTCTGCTGCTGTGTGTGACTGAGTGATGCAGAGCTACAGTAGCTACGCTCAGGTAACACCCCTAATATTACGGCACAGTATTGTCACAAGATCAGAGCTGTTCATACTACTTTCTGACCTGTCCGCCTCTTGAGTTATATATTCATTTTTCCTAGGAAAACGATAAACATTTTGTTATGGGAAGTGTCCATGTAGTCCCACCTTGTTGAAGTCTGTTTTCTTCTGTTTTGTGCCTAATGATCCCAACACTAATGTCTTTTCCCATGTCAGAGTTACTGCAGGTCATGCTGGGAGGGATACAGAGTCACCTGGATAGCAGCGTAGTGCATGTGAGGGGCATGGTGGTTGGGGAGTGTCTCCGCTCCTGCATGGACATCAACAGAGCCAAGCTCAAACTCGAGGTATACTACAGTATGGCACCTTACCCAAGGTTTTGGGTGCATCTCAATAGTCTGAAGTGACTTATATTCTGTTCTCTGCTCATACTGCTCTGAATGAACTGGACAGGTGAAGACAAATACCATAATGCTTTCACCTATCTGCTGTTCAGATCAGTGCAAATGAAAGGAGATAGAGGAAACCACTGTAGACTATGGAAGTGCACCCCTACAATAAGCTTTGCCTGCCTTATTATGATTAATGTGTAGGACACAGGGAAGGGTGTGTGTTTCTTTCCCTCAGGATGAGGAGACCAAGGAGCTGCTCTCACTGATGACTCCACTTTCTGATGAAGAAACGGAGCCGCTTGATGACAGATTGGCTCGTCCTCGAGGTCAAAGGGCAGACCATACCATCCCAGGCTGCTTCAGTGGCCCAGAAATCAGGAGCTGACCCAGACTCTTGTTATACACTACATTTATTAACATAATGTTGTCTGTGAGACTGAAGTTGTATATTTAATTCAAATCATTACAACTTAATGAATCTTCCCATGGGCAGTTAAGAAGGCATGGTATAGAACTCGCCAACTTGTAGTCCTAAAAAACAAATGCATCAAAAATCACAAAAAGTTAGATTAACTGATGAAGATTGTCTCATTGAGGAGAACATATACAATATCCTAAGCCTGTGTTTACCACAGACCTTATTTTCGGTGTTTATCCAAAAATCCTACAAAAACGCCTTTAATTTCCCCATAGCCTTGACCAACGAACCATGGTGGAGTTAGTGCCTACAAAAAGACGCCATTTCTATTTCTCTCTACTCTCTGTCCTGTGTTTGTATGAAACAGTGATGATTCGCTCACCCCCTACTGACCAGGAGATGAGACAAGCCGCCCCGCCTTGCTACCGCCGAGACAGTCTTGGAGAGTAAGATACAGTAAAAACAGTACATTCGGAAAGTATTCAGACCCCTTCCCCATTTTGTTGTAGCCTTATTCTAAAATGGATTAAATGAAACATTGGACTCTGCAAGGTGTTGAAAGTGTTCCACAGGGATGCTGGCCCATGTTGACTCCAATGCTTCCCACAGTTGTCAAGTTGTTTGGCTGGCCTTTGGGTGATGGATCTTTCTTGATACACACAGGAAACCGTTGTGTGCAGAGTTCGCATAAGGTGCTTAAAGTACTTGAATTTGGCACTCTAAAATTCAAGTACTGGAATACCTTGAAAATCAGACCTTTTCTCAAGTTAGTACTTGAAAAGTACTTGAATTAAAATGAGAGCAGAACAGAACATGATCAAGTATGTTATTTCCTTACATGTTTTCCTTTCACCGCAATGGCACTCAGCCAGGCAGATACAGAATTGATTGATTAAGCGCCGCCAAACATCACATCTATAGCTAAAATGCCGGGCAAATGTAGATGTATTCCTTCCTGGCAGGATATTGATGTTAATGAATGGGTTTTTCCAGACAACCAGGGATGTAGTGGAGCGCACATTCTTACTTGTGAAATAGCATTTACTCACTTTTTATTTAATTTTTTTAGTTAATTATTGTTTACCCACTTATTATTACGTTCCCAGCATTGATCAACGCTCAGAAGGATTGTTGATCAGAGTTCTAATTGCGCCTACCTCTGCGAACGAGTGGAATCACAAGTGATTCATGCATGTTCGTTGTTTATTTATTTACATTTTATTTAACTAGGCAAGTCCGTTAAGAACAAATTCTTATTTTCAATGACGGCCTAGGAACAGTGGGTTAACTGCCTGTTCAGGGGCAGAACGACAGATTTGTACCTTGTCAGCACGGGGGTTTGAACTTGCAACCTTCCGGTTACTAGTCCAACGCTCTAACCACTAGCTACCCTGTTTGCCTGCTCCCCGGATTTGCCTTGTAGGCAGCTCATTCTCTGCCTACTCTGTCCAAGGGGAAATTCCACCCACGACATAGGCGGAGAGGTGAAATTAACTAACTCAACCCAGGCAAGTGTCAGACGCAGCTGACAGCGGGGATTTTTTTTAAACATCCCTCGACTCCTGCCCTGTCAACAGACATCCCCAAAAACGGAAGAACCTGACTCTGAGAATGAGTGTGCAACTGGTAAATAGTCGCTGATATTCAGTCAGATGTCTAGCTAGCTCGGTAGCGCTGGGACTTAAATACAATTTAATACAATTTCTCATAACAAAATAGGGTCCCCTGAGAGAGTCCTTAATCTTATTAAACACATTAATAACTTGTATCTCTTCAAATGGGTATAGAATGCAACATTATAGAGTCAACTAAAGGAAGGGCATTTTACACTGTCAGAATTCACTTTCATGTCATTGTGTTGGGACAGCTTGTGGGACCCAACATGTTGACTTATAAAGACAACTTAAAAATGATTATCATGTACACTGAACGAAAATATAAATGCAACATGCAACAATTTCAAAGATTGTACTGGGTTAGTTCATATAAGAAAATCAGTCAACATCATCAGTACTGACTTACCACTCTTGTGTAGTAAATGAGTAGTGAAACGTATTATTGAGTAGAACTTGTAAGGTAGTGATGAATAGTACGTATTTTTTTTCATGTGGTTAATATACTGCAATCTGGTGGCGACAAAAAACATTTGCATAATAGGAACTATTACAAATTGATGATCCTTGAAAATACAAAATAGTATGTGTGCCATTCACCCTCTGAAGGGCACACATACACAATCCATGTCTCAAGGATTTAACATCAATAAGGGATCATAGCGTTCACCTGGTCAGTCTGTCGTGGTGTCCACAACGTTTTCTACACTTAGTGTACACACCATGCACAGTTTTGACAAGGTGGATGATACATACTGAATTTATACTGTTTTTCATACTAAGATGTGTTGCTTTTTCACATATTTGTTCATTGGTTTTGCAAGAGTTGGTTGATGGGTCAGTTCATTGGTTTTCAAATATGTTGATGCCATTGATTAAGAATAGGATGCAATGTCCACCCCAAAATATAAGCTTGTTTTACCCCATTGTTTGTAAACAATATAATTGTACAAATAAATTGTTGGTAGCATAAATAATGACTAAATGTTACATGAAATGTAATTAAGAAATATTTAAACCGAATGAAAACCCCCTATGTTTAATATGTATTGGCAATAATTCACTTAATGGTGAGGCATAGAATAATACATGTCTTTTCTCACACTGGATGTTTGAAATATGAGCAGGTGATTTTAGTCATGCTTCTTTAGTAGTGGAATAAAGACAATTAGCACTTGAATGTTCTTAATCAATACTGTGTACTTACTGAATTGATGTGATTATGAATCCAATTGTTCATTGACCAATTTGATACTGTGTCCATTTGAATGAAACTACATTGAAATTACTTTGTTTTCAAGTCATTGAAACAACCTGAAAAAACTTTTCAACTTCCAAACGAAAGTAGGATATTAGGAAGATGTTCTTGATGTTTGGTACACTCAATGTATACTGTCCAAAATGTATCCTTGCCATAAGTGTCCCCATGGCATACTACATACAGTGCCTTCGGGAAAGTATTCAGACCCCTTGACTTTTTCCACATTTTGTTACGTTACAGCCTTATTCTGAAATTAAATCGTTTCCCCCCCCCCCCTCAAACTACACACAGTACCCCATAATGACAAAGCAAAAACAGGTTTAGAATTTTTGCAAATGTATTACAAATAACAAAAACTATCACATTTACATAAGTATTCAGACCCTTTATTCAGTACTTTGTTGAAGGACCTTTGGCAGCAATTACAGCATCAAGTCTTGTATGACAAGCACCTCCTGCATTGTCTTGGCTGTGTGCTTAGGGTTGTTGTCCCGTTGGAAGGTGAACCTTCACCCCAGTCGGAGGTCCTGAGCGCTCTGGAGCAGATCTTCACCAAGGATCTCTGTACTTTGCACCGTTCATCTTTACCTCGATCCCGACTAGTCTCCCAGTTCACGCCACTGAAAAACATCCCCACAGCATGATGCTGCCACCACCATGCTTCACCATAGGGATAGTTTTGGCCAGGTGATGAGCGGTGCCTGGTTTCCTCCAGACGTGATGCTTGGCATTGAGGCCAAAGAGTTCAATCTTGGTTTCATCAGACTAGAGTGTCTTGTTTCTCATGGTCTGAGATTCCTTTAGGTGCCTTTTGACAAACTCCAAGCGGGCTGTCATGTGCCTTTTACTGAGGAGTGGCTTCCGTCTGGTCACTCTACCATAAATGCTTGATAGATGGAGTGCTGCATAGATGGTTGTCCTTCTAGAAGGTTCTCCCATCTCCACAGAGGAACTCTGGAGTGCTGTCAGAGTGACCATCTGGTTATTGGTCACCTCCCGGACCAAGGCCCTTCTCCCCTAATTGCTCAGTTTAGCAGGGAGGCCAGCTCTAGAAGAGTCTTGGTGGTTCTAAACTTCCATTTAAGAATGATCAAGGCCACTGTGTTCTTGGGGGACCTACAATGCTGCATAATGTTTTTGGTACCCTTCCCCAGTTCTGTGCCTCGTCACAATCCTGTCTCGGAGCTCTACGGACAATTACTTCGACCTCTGCTTGGTTTTTGCTCTGACATGCACTGTCAACTGTGGGACCTTTATATTAGACAGGTCATGCCCTTCCAAATAATGTCCAGTCAATTGAATTTATCTCAGGTGGAATCCAATAAAGTTTATTAAAGGATCATCAAAGATGATCCATGGAAACAGGATGCATCTGAGCTCAATTTCAAGTCTCCTAGCAAAGCGTCTGAATCGTTATGTCTAAGGTATTGCAAACATTTCTGAACCTGTTTTCGCTTTGTTATTATGGTGTAATGTGTAGATTAGTTTTTAAATGCATGTTAGAATAAGGCTATAACAAAATGTGGAAAAAGTGAAGGGGTCTGAGTACTGTTTGAACATATGAACTTAGCTATGAATCTGGAAATACACTGTCTTGCAATACTTGGCACCAGTTGTCTATTCTTTTTGAGAACTCAAAAGGAAAAAACTTCAGTCAAACCAGATGGATAAATTATTTGTGGTCGTCTATGGAGAGTTTCTGTCGACAGGCATATAGAGAATAATATTTGTCTGCGAAGTAAAACCACACCTTCGTCTTTCTTCTATATTGTCGCTACCCAATCAGACTACGGACAGCCATCTTCATGAGAGACATAACTGACCTCATTTTACACATTGAATTGTGAACATAATACCAAATAATAGTTTTATACAGAGATCACCTGAAATATGTAGATTGGTCTTCCTCAGAACATTGTCAGAAACCCATGTAGTAGTGCAAGTAGATTTTATTGGTTTCTCGCATTCAAAGACTAAATTGTAAATAAATGTTCAATCATAAATTATTAACAAATAGTAAAATCCTAAAGTAGCACAGTTTAAATAACACAATGTTAACAGATACAATATATGCAAAACAATAATACAACTACAATCTTTGGGTCGCAGCAGAAAAGCTCAGTGCTTGACAAGTACTGTATATGGCAAAGTGTAATGTGTAGGCCAAATTTTCCACCTGTACATTTAAATCTAGCCAGAATGAAAGGTTAGCGGGTAGTGAAGTCCATTTCAGTTGCTATTAGCCTATCAGATATGAAAATAATACATTGGTATTACAATCCAATCCTTTTTGATTGTATTATTTATAAGTCACATAGCTTTCTGTAAGCATGAACAAGGCCACTGTCCAATATATCGATTGCAGCTTTTATCTAAGCATTTTCATAATTTGACCACGTCTCTGCTATAGGTTATATTCAGGTTCCGTTAGCGATTGATCACTGATCAATTATTTGGAGGAAACTAAACCACAGTTGTACTCCCAGCCTGTCGTTTTTTTTAAAAATGTGGTGCTTGTTAGGCCTATATAGGGGTTATTTTCAATACAAGATTACAATAATATAAAGACAACATCCATGCGTAAAGAACAACCCTGTCCAAACCTGTTTGGATAATGCTTTGCGCCACTCTGAGATGCACTTTGTAGCCTACTTGAACTTGTTTTGGTTTTTACTGTGGGCATTAGAGCCTACGTGTCATTTCTATTTATACTGTTCAATATATTTTGTACACACATCCAGATACTCAGCTCGTTTGCGTGGGGACTTTTTTAGGGATGGGCGAGATTCTCAGAATATTTATTTGTACGGCCGTGGACAGGGCAAGGTTAATTGGGACAGTAGGCTATTATGGCCAGTCTTAAATCATTGGATAAAAAAAGTAGGCTGTAATGAGTATAAAACAAAACGTGCCATTTCCTTTCAATTTATACAGCTTGTTTCATAATGGGAGGTCCAAGACAGGTTGAATTAATTTGCATACAGGGAGGGACCATGGCATCTGGGCAAAATGTGGAAGCAGCGGTGGATAAGACACATTTTATTACCATGTGTAACGCAACACATCTCGATTAGATAGTGATCCGATCAAGAACGGATGACAACCACATGTTAATCCAAGGTGTAAACCACAACTTCTGTTAATCTGATTGTGCCATGTGACAGTGGGGACAGAGCAGGAGTGTTGGATCAAGATTGACAGGAATATCTGACATACATCTGCTAATGTCAAGGTAAGCAGGCTTTATCATACACACCGGCTTTCCTTATTGATTACCATATCATCCTAACCTGGGGCAGAGAGGGAAAAGGGCTAAGGTGTTAATCTTACATAGATACAATGTAGCCATTGTCCATTAAAGCTTATTTCCTGTTGGAAAAAAATTGTATCAATAGGAAGCAAAGTTTGAGTGTATGTTAGTGATACCGGACGAGACATATTCAGCTTCATAACAGTTCAATTTAAAAAAGCCATATCAAATTTGTACTCCAGTTTCAGTTTATTTATCAAGTTGAAGAGAGCATTAGAGGATCCATGTTATTCCGCCTCTGTATATCAAATATTCATAAAAGCAACTGAGGCATGGCAAGCAACACCATTTTAGCGTGATATCTCTAGTAATTAGGCCTACATTTGAAATGGAGGCTAGTATTTGAACATCTTAAACCATTAAATATTGTTTCCACTTTTCCAGTTTGAAGCCTGAAAATCAATTACAGTGTCATATGCTCATGTAATTTTGTCAAGCTTGTTTAAAAAAGCATCAGCTGTAATTTAAGATGACTTAATGACTTTGTTACATGATTGAAAGTCTTTGTTTGGGCTTCAGTTCGTGGCACCAAGACATGTACAAAAAAGCATTTTTCGTATTTACAAACACACATCCACAAATCTGTTTACATACATCATCCTGTGATTAAGGACATTAAGAGCGCTTTTTTTGTGTGTTCACTGGACGGCGCAGGCAAATTATGCTAAAGCCTTTGGGTCAATGTAAGTATGTAACGCAAGAACACAATTCACATTAAATGGTTTCCCTGCGTAGTTGTGACACATTACAAATTGTGGGCTGCAAATTCTGCAATGCAATTCTGCAGGACAGCCATTTCACGGAGCTAACTTCGTTCTTGCGTTGCCTACTTACGTAGGCTATGAATTTGCCTTAACTGTGCTTCCATCCTTGGCTCAGTCAAAGCTTTTGCGATTGAGGACCCAAAGCTGGATTGCTAATATACAACCATATGTTCACAAATACTTAGAAAACATAACTAATTACAGTATACAAAACATGACGAGCCAGTCAATTATCCTTCTTAGACAATTACATTTAAAAAAAACAATACAAAAGACAGGTCAACACTACTGTTACACTTGTACTGTGAGACTTCGCACAATGCTAATTCTACAATGCCATTTGTGTGTGGTTTTATTTATCCGTGCATGTGTCCCGCACCTCTGCAGCGAATGGTGGGGAGAAGTGATGGTCAGTGAACAGTCTTATTTTTCCATAGAGAGGTAGTGTCTTGTCAGATGAAACACTCCTGGTCAGCTCGTGGTCTTACCTGACCAGGTGATAGGTCAACCAGTACATAAAAATGGGCTGGGCGGCTGCGATGGACATGGTCAGGTACATCCTCAGCTGGTTCCTGGCCCCGTGAACCAACACGCCTTGGGCTGCTGCCTCAGACAGGAGCTTTAGTCTCAACGTGCGGATCTGAAGAGAGGACCAAGACAGAGGGAGCCAAAATCAAGCTTGTGAACCTACGTACAGTAGTCAAGGCGCTAGCAGGGGACATTGGGTGGAGTAAATCCGATTCTATCATCCGCTCGTCCTGCTACTCACCATGAAGACGAAGATGGATATACAGCACCACAGCAGCGTTAGGTAATATCCCGTTCGACCAAATAGTAACCCTGCCACGACCCCTACAATCATCCTGCACACACAAGGGAATCTTTCACAATTCATCCGAGTAGTTGATGTGTCATCATGTCTTTACAACTTTAATATATAATTAAGACAACTTCCATGTTGAAAGACAGGGAAATCCAGAAACACAAACCGCAATGTCATACTAATCATGTCAGAGAGAGCAAGAGAGAGAGAGAGACCAGCCATACCCCACATATTTGTATCCGGAGAAGGCCACAAGATCGATGGTGGTGAGGTCTGTGTTGACTGTGACCAGGTAGAGACTGAGGAGGACAACCAGCACCTCCATGATGAGCCACACCAGGGCTGAGCTGGCCTGCATGCCCAGGATCTCAGGGGTAAACCTAGAGGGGAGATTAGGGTAGATACACGTTTCAGGATACTCTTTATACAGAAAACTGGGAAGAAAGGTGCAAAGTGGACCAGTTTACCTGTTCTGTGTTCCGAGCGCTAACCCAGCCACCAGGATGTATGTGATAAAACCCATTGCTGCAAAATAATATAAAGCAATGTTAAAACAATAATAGGCTAGTTCCAGGTTTTATTGGTTTGGTTCAGTCAGGGTGGTAGACCTGACCAGATCTCCTTTACCTGGAATGTACAAGTCAGGAGCGTTGATATCAAAGCGTGGAGCCACTGGGGTGTCCTGTTGGTAGCTCACTTCCCAGTTCTAATCAAAAGCAAAACAAAAACATACACCTTCTTTAGTCACCCATTCAATGAGAGTCATCCTAGGGCGTAAGTTCAGTATCAGCTTGGTAGCTCTGAGTCTGGACATGGACACAAGCAATACCAACAGATGGTGACCATAGTAACACAGGGTGACATGGCATCAGTACCTGGTGCATGTAGGGGAAGACGAGCAGGCCGAGTTTCTTGCCCACGTAAACTGTGTCCACGGCAAAGTAATATTTCAGCTTAGAGATGGGGAGGAAACGATCCAGCTGTAGATTAAACGGAGCAAAACCAAGACAATTTAGGCCCACTTAATGACACATCATGTTGCTACTTACTAACTGGTACCACAACTATGTACCGTCACTACCATGAGTCTTACATTTTTGTCCACCAAGTCTTTGCCCTGGCTGGCCAGGCTGCTCCCGTAAGCCATGGCCAAGTTGGACATAGGGTCTGAGAGGAGGGTCCGGCCGGGGTGGCCCATCGTCCCAACACCCTGGCCCTGGAACCCAGTGGGCTGCACCCCCGGCGCTGCACTGGTGTCATCAAACAGCTGACTGGGGTCTGTCCCGTCCATTGACGTGTTCCTCATTTCGGGATCTGTCACACAAGAGGTGGATGAAAGCACATTCTGGTCAGTGGAGTGGGGAATACGTCCAATGCATTTTGAAGGACAACCCAAATGTAGCTGCAAAAGGAGGAGCTATGCAGTGCACATTGACACAATTCAACAAATAGCCTAGCCTAAGCAGACAGTGCCTATAACAGGGTCTCTTCACTCCATGTGTAAGATAAACCCTGTTCTCAGTCATCAATTCTGGGTGTGTTTTATCCCGAGTGCAGAATCACATCGCCCACTAAGCAGATGGATACCCTTATGTCACCCCAGCCGCTTCCTATCAATGTATACTTTGTCCTTCCACAGACATCCATTGGCCTGCACCGTAGACTAATCTTATTATTAATACTTAACAATGAGATCAATTGAGATTAGGAACCTCTTTCTCAAAGAGAGAGAGGTCAACCAGGACAAGTAGGCTGCATTTCAAAATTAAACTTCAAAAACGGACACACTTACAGATCTCCACTCGTGGTCTACTGTAGAGCCGGGACGATAAACCAAAAATGATCGGTACCAACCAAACCGAGGATTTTACAGATAACAATAACTAAGTATAGGAATGTGAAGTTTGAAATGAAATAAGTCTGCTAATATGGGCTATTGCTAACTGGACAAATGGTACAATATTACAAGTAGCAGTAGTAGTTAAGCGCCATATAACAAAAGTAACTTCTGCACACTGTTTTAAAGTTATTAAATGTCTCATTATCGTGCCAATTTATCGCGTTATAGATGTTTGTCCATATCGTCCAGCTCTAGTCTGTCTCAAAAAAGCCTATAAGCCTAAATAATGAAATACAATGTTTGTTATTCATTAGAAGCACATCTCTGATTCTCTATTTCTTACCTATTGAAATGGGTAGCCCTAATGTTTCATATCCTTTACCAAATCAGTAAGTTTACCATGGTACTCTTAGCCGTTCTCATGACTACAATTCCATTCCATTACAGTGGAGCCAATCCATGTCCCATTTTGCCTTGTGAGTGAAATGGCCCATAGCTCTGACGCTTTATGTAGCAGGTTTCGCCTGCTACATAAGTTCTGTTATAGTCACAGACATGATTGAAACAGGGTTAGAAACTTCAGAGTGTTTTCTATCCACACCTACTAATCATATGCATATCATATATTCCTGGCATGAGTAGCAGGAAGTTGAAATTGGGCACGCTATTTATCCAAAAGTGAAAATGCTGCCCCCTATTCCAAAGAGGTTAAGCAATGTCTTTTTTTCTGGCCACTTTTCTGTAAAGCCCAGCTCTGTGGAGTGTACGGCTTAAAGTGGTCCTATGGACAGATACTCCAATCTCCGCTGTGGAGCTTTGCAGCTCCTTCAGAGTTACCTTCGGTTACTTTGTTGTCTCTCTGATTAATGCCCTCCTTGCCTAGTCCGTGAGTTTTGGTGGGCGGCCCTCTCTTTGCAGGTTTGTTGTGGTGCCATATTCTTTCCATTTTTTAATAATGGATTTAACTTCTCTAGGGTAGGGGGCAGCATTTGGAATTTTGGATATAAAGCATGCCCAAATTAAACTTCCTTCTACTCAGGCCCAGAAGATAGCATATGCACTCTAAAGTTTCCAAAACTGTTAAAATAATGTCTGTGAGTATAACAGAACTGATTTGGTAGGCGAAAAGCTGAGAAAAATCCATTCAGGAAGTAGGATTTTTTTTTTTTTGTCATTTTCTATTCAATGCCGTGTCAAAGAGCTTTTTCATGTGCGCGACCAGAGAGTGCTTTTCTTGTTTACCTTTTATATTGACGACGTTATTGTCCGGTTGAAATATTATCGATAATTTAGGCTAAAAACAACCTGAGGATTGAATATAAACATCGTTTGACATGTTTCTATGAACTTTACAGATACAATTTTGATTTTTTGTCTGCCTGTTGTGACTGCGTTTGTGCCTGTGGATTACTGAAGAAAACGTGCAGACAAAACGGAGGTTTTCAGATATAAAGAGATTTTGGACTGATCTTTGTGGGCTATACTCAGCCTTGTCTCAGGATGGTAAGTTGGTGGTTGAATATATCCCTCTAGTGGTGTGGGGGCTGTGCTTTGGCAAAGTGTGTGGCGTTAAATCCTTCCTGTTTGGCCCTGTCCGGGGGTGTCCTCGGATGGGGCCATAGTGTCTCCTGACCCCTCCTGTCTCAGCCTCCAGTATTTATGCTGCAGTAGTTTATGTGTCGGGGGGCAAGGGTCAGTTTGTTATATCTGGAGTACGTCTCCTGTCTTATCCGGGTTTCCTGTGTGAATTTAAGTATGCTCTCTCTAATTCTCTCTTTCTCTCTCTCTTTCTTTCTCTCTCTGAGGACCTGAGCCCTAGGACCATGCCTCAGGACTACCTGGCATGATGACTCCTTGCTGTCCCCAGTCCACCTGGCCGTGCTGCTGCTCCAGTTTCAACTGTTCTGCCTGCGGCTATGGAACCCTGACCTGTTCACCGGATGTGCTACCTGTCCCAGACCTGCTGTTTTCAACTCTCTAGAGACAACAGGAGCGGTAGAGATACTCCTAATGATCGGCTATGAAAAGCCAACTGACATTTACTCCTAAGGTGCTGACTTGCTGCACCCTTGACAACTACTGTGATTATTATTATTTGACCATGCGGGTCATTTATGAACATTTGAACATCTTGGCCATGTTCTGTTATAATCTCCACCCGGCACAGCCAGAAGAGGACTGGCCACCCCTCGTAGCCTGGTTCCTCTCTAGGTTTTTTCCTAGGTTTTGGCCTTTCTAGGGAGTTTTTCCTAGCCACCGTGCTTCTACACCTGCATTGCTTGCTGTTTGGGGTTTTAGGCTGGGTTTCTGTACAGCACTTTGAGATATCAGCTGATGTAAGAAGGGCTATATAAATACATTTGATTGAGGAGTTCACCACATCAGTCATTGGCTTCTTCAAAAAGTGCATCGATGATGTCATCCCCACAGTTACCGTACGTACATACATACCCCAACCAGAAGCCATTTATTACAGGCAACATCCGCACAGAGCTAAAGGCTAGAGCTGCCACTTTCAGGGAGCGGCACTCTAACCCAGAAGCTTATAAGAAATCCTGCTGTGCCCTCTGGCGAACCATCAAACAGGCAAAGCGTCAATACAGGACTAAGATCGAATCGTACTACACTGGCTCTGATACTCATCGGTTGTGTCAGGGCTTGCAAACCATTACAGACTATAAAGGGAAGCACAGCCGAGAGCTGCCCAGTGACACGAGCCTACCAGATGAGCTAAACTACTGCTATGCTCGCTTCAAGGCAAATAACACTGAAACATGCATGAGAGCACCAACTGTTCCGGAAGACTGTGATCCCGCTCTCCACAGCTGATGTGAGTAAGACCTTTAAACAGGTCAACATTCACAAGGCCGTAGGTCCAGACGGATTACCAGGACGTGTACTGCGAGCATGTGCTGACCAACTGGCAAGTGTCTTCACTGACATTTTGAACCTCTCCGAGTCTGTAATACCAACATGTTTTAAGCAGACCCCCATGGTCCCTGTGCCCAAGAACACTAAGGTAACCTGCCTAAATGACTACCGACCCGTAGCACTCACGTCTGTAGCTAAGAAAGTAATGAAGGGTGCACAACAAAACCTATTCCCCCTCAGGAGACTGAAAAGATTTGGCATGGGTCCTCAGATCCTCAAAAGGTTCTACAGCTGCACCATCAAGAGCATCTTGACTGGTTGCATCACTGCCTGGTATGGCAACTGCTCAGCCTCCGACCGCAAGGCACTACAGAGTGTTGTGCGTACGGCCCAGTACATCACTGGGGCCAAGCCCAATGCCACCCAGGACCTCTATACCAGGCAGTGTCAGAGGAAGGCCCTAAAAGGAAGCCCCCCCCCCCCTCTAGAACACTGCTGCTACTCTCCGTTATTATCTATGCATAGTCACTTTAATAACTCTACCTACATGTGTATATTACCGCAACTAACGGTACCCCCACACATCGACTCTGTACCGGTACCCCCATGTGTATAGCCTCGCTATTGTTATTTTACTGCTGCTCTTTAATTACTTGTTACTTTTATTTTATTTTACATTTTTTTAACTGCATTGTTGGTTAGGGGCTCGTAAGTAAGCATTTCACTGTAAGGACGGTCTACACCGGTTGTATTTGGTGCATGTGACTAATAAAATTTGACTTGAATGTCCCCCGAGTGGCCTAGTTACAGTTTTGGCAAGACTTGAAAATGTCTGTCTAGCAACAATCTACTTGACAGAGCTTGAATAATTTAACAATTAATAAATGGGCAAATATTGTACAATCCAGGTGTGCAAAGCTCTTAGAGACTTACCCCAAAACACACTGCTGTAATCACCGCCAAAGGTGCTTATTTGAAACATGTATTAATTTTGTCATTATGGAGTATTGTGTGTAGATGGGTGGGAAAGAAATATTGAATCCATTTTGAATTCAGGAAGTAACGCAACAAAATATGGAACAAGCAAAGGGTGCTAAATGACGTAAATAGAATACTCTGTATTGGGAACAAGTTATGATTGAACACTGGGCGGAGACCAACAAGAGGCTAACAAAACAAGAGGCACAGTCCCATGTCCCAATTTAGAAGCAAGGCAATACGTGAAGGCTTGAAATCGTAAGTCTTGAGAGGGAATAGCGCGACCTTCTAACCTACACCTGAATAATGTGGCCCGAAACTGATCAGACATGTTTCAGATTCGCTGTCTACATGGAATATGACAACGTCACCAGATAGTTTATCTAATGACGTGGCTAACAGCCAGCTAGCTAGCTAACTCAGTCTTGTGCAACATGGCGTCAGCTAGCCATATTAGTAAGAAATTAGCTGTCATGATTGATAACACACCGCATATGACACAAAAAAGCAAGTTAGCTAGCAACATTTTCCAGGTAGTTCGTTTAGCTTTGGCTTGAAGAGCAGCCATCGAGTGGGTTAGCTTGTTAGCTAGCTATTGGTATTAGCATGCCGGTTAGCTACATTTCTAGGCCAAAAAGTTCAGACATCTTACCAATAGTTTGATCAACGTACGTTAACTTACGCTGTCTGGACACACTTTGGGTTGCGGTGTAATCCATGTCTATCAATTATTACAGGTAGTTTCGGATATCGTCTATAAAAACGCTGATATGAAACCATTCAATATGCTTCCTACAAAATTTGTACACAGCCACACCCATGTGTCAACTGGCCAATGATAGAATCGTAAAAGACAAGACGAAGTTGTTCCAGGAAAAATGTGGACCAATCGAAATAATCCACTATAATTAATTTATTTCTACGTCTACCATTTACCATCAATTCTGGGACAGACCATAGTCTTAGATATGCAGTTTTAGAAACGTATTTGTCCTGTAAACATTACATGGCCATTTTGATAGCGCACAGGGCTGCGGGCCAAACCGTTGTGGGTTTGCAGACTACCATAGAGTAGGGGTGGAAAGATCTCCTATATAGTAACATGAAAAATAATATTTTATAAACATTTCATGCAATTCTACTTTGTTATATAATAGCGGAAACGTTTTTTAATACCACACGTTACCTGAAATTACAAGATAAGAATGGACAGAGAGGTTAGGCATCTGTTCATTTTATCATATTTCTCCAACGCCAAATCAGTGTGTCTTGTTTGCAACGAAACTGTCACTGTTTGCAAATAATACAATCTGAGCATGGTGCTGAACTTTCAAAAGTTAGGCCTACCTTTCCACCAGAACAAATATAAGCTTTAATTGTGGGCTACTCTTCTTCCATGGCTTAACCCAATGAGAGGTCACAAGTAAACCCAGCTGTCTTGGTTTAAACAGTTTACTCAATTGATAGTGACAGAATTTGATTAATTCTCA
Source organism: Oncorhynchus mykiss (assembly GCF_057628025.1). Taxonomy (NCBI): domain Eukaryota; kingdom Metazoa; phylum Chordata; class Actinopteri; order Salmoniformes; family Salmonidae; genus Oncorhynchus; species Oncorhynchus mykiss. Next base: position 7,009,081 of record NC_143045.1, read on the forward strand.
AGCAAAGTAAATGTATTGTCTCCTCGGCTATGGAAGGTTGTAGCTCAGCCTCTGAATATCCAAGAAACGGAACAATGATATCCCCATATGTATCGGATTCATGTCTTTCATGGGTATTTTACAGCTTGTTCCTTCCTATATATAAAGCATCGGACCAAAGCGGTGTTAAATATCACTTTATTTAATCTTATTCGTTTTATTTTCTTCAAAATCTTAAACTAGTAAAATCTTGTTAGTAAAATCTAATTACAATGAAGATGGATTTAATGAATTATGCCCACTCAGTTGCCTACTTTCAGCATCATGAGCTGTCCATTTCTGACTGATTGTGCCGGGGCTTCTGCTTCAAGTGTCAGCACCACAATGTAAATTACTCAAATATGGCTTATTGTGAGGTCAATAACTCTGATAAATAGGCTGACATGGGCAAGAAACATATTGCTTTTAATGAAATCAATTATAGTAGTAGCAAGCTATCAAAGTTGACCTCAGGTCCTCCTCATCTTCCTGCTCTCTTTCTCAAACCGAACAGAACATAGGCTATAGGCTTGTCCATGCGCAAGATGGACTAGGCCTAATTTTTTTGAAAGCCTTTCACTCTCCTGGACTGCCACTATGTGCATACACAGGACAGCCATTGGTTAGGCAAAGCACAACAACTTTTTGATCAGCAAGAGCAGAGCAGACATTGGGCTCAGTGTTGGAATATCCATTGCAGTGTGTAATGCAGCCCAGTTTTATTTACACAATCCCAGCAGCCATCTTAGAAATATAACTTTGCTCTGTGCTTCTCCAGGCATGCATTTCGTAGCCTATAGTTTATAGGCTATGGATAATTTGGTTGAGACAATACTAGCCTAGAGGCGCACTTGATATAGCCCACCCAGCAGAGAATCAGAGATGAGGGGCAGCATTGGGCACAGCATTGGGCACCCAAAAGTACTCTTTACATTTTGAATGCTTAGCAGGACAGAACAATTGTCAAAGTTAAGCACTTATCAAGAGAACATCCCTGGTCATCCCTACTGCTTCTGATCTTGCCAGCTCACTAAACACAAATGCTTCATTTGTAAATGATGTCTGAGTGTTGGAGTGTGCCCCTGGCTATGCTAAAATAAAAACAAGAAAATGGTGCTGTCATGTCGGATTTAGACTTCTCAGTTTTCCATTTACCATGAGCACATGAAACCACCCTTCTCCCTTATCGTCCAGCATTATGCCTCGTTCAAGTGCTAGTCGGAACATGTATAACTACAACCTATTAGCAAGTCGAGTTTCCTAGTTCCGACTAGCATGTGAACGCAGCCATTAGTCCTCTGAATAACAGTATCGTTTTATCGGGTTGTCCATGGGTGATGCAGTATGCTTGCTTGAGTAGAAATGAGGAGCAAGAATTCAAATGAAATCTCAATTTATTCGTCTCAATGGCCTTAAACAGTTTACATGCTGTATATAATCAGTCAAATTTTACAATAATAAAGCACACAATGTCCAGCATTTTCCTTTTCATTATCATTATTATAATTATTATTTTGACATCACTTCTTCACATGTAGAATTTTGTTTTATGAAAAATAAAACATATATATATATATATGTAATTATCAATTCATACAATGTAAAAAATTATAAATTCAACAAAATATATGCCATTTCTTCCAGCAGAGGACAGTATTGTAAAGTGATACACTTTTTTCTGGTAGAGAGGCAAGGAAGGAAAGGGATTCTGCCTCTGAAGTAAAGTATCAGGATGTCTAGTCTACAATCAACAATTGTTGTTAATCATCTTGAATTCGCAGTGTGTGTGAGTATGTGTGGGGGAGTAGAAGGGTGAGATGTGTCTGACCACAGTTTGTGCCCTGAAGTACAGTGCATAGAGGAAGATTCTGTTCATGCACAGGAGAGTAGCAATGATCCCCCAGTCAGACGTATTTTGGCTCATTATTTATCCTCGTCGTGGTGGTAGCCACACACCACCCCCACATCCTCATCGTGTGCACAATTGTGCTTGCCCACCTTTGCCCGTTTGCAGTCCAGTAACGTCCTCTCTGTGCCTTCACACTCCACATCATCTAGCAGGATACTGCCACTGCCGCCCCCCAATTCCGCCCGTTTAGCCACACGCAGGGCTACAGGGAATCCTAGTTGCTGGCACACCACCGTGGCCGCTTTACTACTAAACAAGTCATCACACACTGTACCCCACTCCCCCCGTATGTAAATCTCCACCCGCCCACGGTCCGATAGCTGCTCTGCACTGATCAGCCTCACAGACCCAGCCCGGTGCTTCCGGCGCCGCTGCTTCCCAGGTTGGGAGCCCCGGTCCTTCTTGTTGAACCGGTTCCTTGTGGAACGGTCTATCTTGTCACTCTGGCCTTTCAGGAGCTTGTCCTGGACCTTTGAGAGGGTGAAGTTAGGCCTCTGGGTGGTGGGCTTTGTTGAAGCTGTACAGTACATGGGCCTTGGTGTGGTCTGGGGCCGGTTGGTCGTATCCCCTAGTGGTGGGGGTCTGACCATGTCGTGTGGTTGTGGTCGGGTCAAGGGTCGTGCTGTTGGTGGAGAGGGCCTTCTGGCTCCAGTTGTCAACCGTGGTCGGGGCTTCGGGGTAACAGTGGGCCTGGTGTAGGACAACGACATTCTCTGCCGGGAAAGAGTGGTGGCATGACCTGGCCTGGCCGTCACTACCTGCCTCCATGAGGTGGTCAGGGCAGGTGTAGCGGTACCAGTAGGCCTCTGCTGCATTGAGGTGGGGTTGGAAGTTGTTGCTGCAGGTTTAACAGTAGCCCGCGTCGTCAGAGGTTTAATAGTAGCCCTCATCGTTGAAGGTTTAACTGTAGCCCGCGTCGTTGCAGGTTTAATAGTAGCCCTCATCGTTGAAGGTTTAACTGTAGCCCGCGTCGTTGCAGGTTTAGCGGTAGCCTTCAGGGTTGCAGTTGGCAGTCTGTAGGTAGGTCTTGTCGTCGTAGAACGCATGGTGGTCGGAGGAGTACGGAGAGTGGTAGTAGCTGTTGTTCTAGCCGTAGTAGTGGGCACAGCAGTGGTCATCGGCTTCTTGTCAATGACAAACTCTGTAGAGAGGAAGTCAAGCGAGAGAAACAGCCCTTTAGACCACTCCAACTGACCGAGATGTGTTGCACTATGACTAATGATAGCTCGCAAACACAGAGCGACTCGTGTTTGTTTGTGGTGTCACTTACCCTCCGTCGGGTGGAAGTGAATCAGCTTGCCCTTAATCTTGACAAGAGTGGGCTTGAAGCTGCACTTGCCTGGGGGTGCTCTCCTAGATGGTGAGAGAAATCCATTGATTCCAAAGCTGCTCATGATAACTATCTCCTAATAATACAGTATTGTGTGATTTTAATCATACGTTATCATAATCACATGAAAAAAAACAATGATATCATAGATATAAGCACATTATATTCAGTAAATTGCATTTCAGGGTAAAGGATTTAGCAGATATTCCCTTAGCGTGACACAGAGCGATTACATTTGTGAATACATAGTTAAAGTAAGATATGTACTAAACAAACACAGGGGGATTGAAGACCACATCCATAATTGGATGGACAATAGACATTAGTATATCTGGCAAAGGTATGTCTGTTTTGGGAATCTTTCATTAATTCAAGATTAATTCCCAGAGCCCCCTGGCTGTTGAGACATTGGGACCCTAGTTTAATACCTGGATGGATCTACTATCTTATAGATCACCCCCGCTCTGGCAGACGCACTGGGAGCTCCCGTTGCCAGGAAGTACAGCTCCCCTAGAAACAAGAGGGGAAAAGGATCTAAGACCCAGCACAAAGATATGCAACACTTTCAAAGTGAAATGAAGACAGACCGTTTCTTTTGAACCTCTTCCCACTCTAATCAGCTTTGAAGTCAGGAATTCTGAACAAGATTGCTTTTTGAAACTTATCTGAAGTTAAAGAGCATGCACTAAGTGGTGCACCACTGGGTTTGAACTGGGTGTTTTTATTTCTTTATTGCCGTTCAAAAGCAGCAGACGCTCATCATGAAATAACTCAGAGAAGCAATTTGTCATGGTTGCCTTGGGTGAGTGAATTCACAAGCAGCATGCATCCCCTAATGGCCTTTTCATGTACGGATCAGTACGAACAAAACACAAAGAGACACAAAAACATGCAAAGCTAGTTGTCAAGGTTACCTGCCTCATCTTCAGCAAAGGAGATTATGTATTTGTAATAGCTGTTGATGAGTTTGGGGAATCGGCACGTCTGGCCTTTTCCCATACATATCTCCTTGTACTCCCACTTCCCAGTGCTTTGGTTCTCCTTCAGTGACATTAGGCGCCTAGGCAGACAAGTAGTCACTCAGATTGTGCATGTGTCAAGTGAGTTTTAGGGCAAAAAAAACTATTGTATTGCTATTGTTTTTATGCATTTGAAACATTTGGCAATAATCTTTCAATGTTAAGAACATATCAACTTCTTTTTGAGGCATGACAAACTATGGAACATTTTCAGCATATTAATTGGTATAACATTGGATAAATGTAGGTTATGTTGTATAAACACACACCCACTCATAAAATCCCCGAATATGTAGAGGCCATTGAGATTAGGCATCTGGCAGCCTCGATATATGTAGCCTCCAGTGACCGACTTCCCCAGTTTGTGGGGGTAAGCGAAAATAGGTAGAATGTCATCTGAGGAGAAAAAAATGTAATACAACAACACATCTCACTTTGGAAACACACTGCAAGAATGTTTTCACCGCTTAAGGGATTTAATAGATATCTGAACTTAAAATGAGCTGATGCTTGATAGAGAATCAGCCTGACACTTCTACCAAGCCTGTAGGAGGAGTAGCCTACTTACCAAGAGAGGAGTTGCGACACAGCCTGTTGTCATAGCAGGAGAAGCCCTCCTTGGCTCTCCAGCCGTAGTTGCCACCCTTGACGATGAGGTCCACCTCTTCAAACTTGTTCTGCCCCACGTCCCCGCAGAACAGTCGGCCACGGCCCTGCCCGGTGATGGGGTCGCCCCGGTCGATGGAGCAGCGCCACATGTTACGCACCCCGTAGGCATAGATCTCAGGCAGCGAGTCCTTCTCCCCCAGGAAAGGATTGTCTGACGGGATACTGTAGGGGTCCATGTCATCGTTGTTGTCCACATCGAGACGCAGCACCTTGCCCAACAGAGTGGACCTACGCACACATGGGGTGGAGTTTATTCATAGGAAAATGTACGAGCGTTTTAGTGTGTGCTTCTGTCATTGTTGTGTGTGCTTCTGTCGTTGTTTTTCATTTGTGTTTGTGTATCCAACCTGGTCTCAGACCATTTTGTAAATCTGAGACACTCTAGTATGATACAGTGGCTTGCGAAAGTATTCGCACCCCTTGTCATTATTCCTATTTTGTTGCCTTACAACCTGGAATTAAACTAGATTTTTTGAGGGGTTTGTATCATTTGATTTACACAACATTCCGCTGATGTACAGCAATCTTTAAGTCATACCACGGATTCTCAAATGAGGTCTGTGCTTTGACTAGGCCATTGCAAGACATTTAAATGTTTCCCCTCAAACCACTCGAGTGTTGCTTTAGAAGTATGCGTAGGTTCATTGTCCCGCTGGAAGTTGAACCTCCGTCCCAGTCTCAAATCTCTTGAAGACTGAAACAGGTTTCCCTCTAGAATTTCCCTGCAATTAGCGCCATCCATCAGTCCTTCAATTCGGACCAGTTTCCCAGTCCCTGCCGATGAAAAACATACCCACAGCATGATGCTGCCACCACCATGCTTCACTGTGGGGATGATGTTCTCGGGGTGATGAGAGGTGTTGGGTTTGCTCCAGACATAGCGTTTTCCTTGATGGCCAAAAAGCTACATTTTAGTCTCATCTGACCAGAGTATCTTCTTCCATGTGTTTGGGGAGTCTCCCAAATGCCTTTTGGCGAACACCAACGCGTTTGCTTATTTTTGTCTTTCAGCAATGGCTTTTTTCTGGACACTCTCTCGTAAAGCCCAGCTCTGTGGAGTTCTTCATGGTGCCGCTCGCTTGGTGGTGCTCCTTTCTTAGTTGTGTTGAAGACTCTGGGGCCTTTCAGAACAGGTGTATCCATAATGAGATCATGTGACAGATCATGTGACACTTAGATTGCACACAGGTGGATTTTATTTAACTAATTATGTGACTTGTGAAGGTAATTAGTTGCACCGGGTCTTATTTATGGGCTTCATAGTAAAGGGCTGAATTACATATGCACGCACCACTTTTCCGTTTAAAATCTAGATTTTTTTTCTAAACAAGTTACTTTTTTGATTTCACTTCACCAATTTTGACTATTTTGTGTTTGTCCATTACATGAAATCCAAATAAAAATCAATTTAATCTACAGGTTGTAATGCAACAAAATAGAGAAAAAGCCAAGGGGTTGAATACATTTTCAAGGCACTGTATGTTACATTTCGTATGATATGTATTAAATTTGCTCAATACTCATTTCGTATGGTATGTTACAATTTACATTATATGTTACGAATTTGCAAAACGTACAATATGTTGTGAATTTGCAAAATGTATGATATAATGAATTCTAGCTAGCTGGCTAACATTAGCTAGGCTATGGGTTAGGGTTAAGTTTAGGAGTTAGGGTTAGCTAAAAGTGTTAGGGTTAGGGGAAGAGTTAGCTAACATGCTAAGTAGTTGCAAAGTAAAAAGAAAAGTAGTAAGTATTTGAAAAGTTGCTAATTAGCTAAAATGCTGAAGTTATCCAGGATGAGATTCAAATTCATTACAGACAAGGATTAAGGTTAGTGTTAGGGGAAGGGTTAGTTAAAAGGTTTAAGGTTAGGGTTAGTGAAAGGGTTAGCTAACATGCTAAGTAGTTGCAAAGTAGCTGAAAAGGTAGTAAGTAGTTGAAAAGTTTCTAATTAGCAAAAATGCTGAAGTTGTCCATGATGAGATTCAAACTCACAACCTTTGGGTTGCTGGACTTTCGCATCATACATACTGCCGTACTTTCATTCTTGCTTTAAGTAACCATCTGTCTTATGTAACCATACGAAACGTAACATATCATGCTAAATTGAGTGTCTCGGATTTCTGTTTACTATGTTGCGTCTAGTCTACGAGACCAGACTAGTGTATCACAACAGTCATCAAAGACATTTATGTTTAATGATGAGTGAGTACGTTATAGATGCACAAAGGTCATGACCCTAAAGCATTTTTGGGGGAATGATATTTATGCCTCCGTGACTTTCTCACTGATCATTATTCACAATTCCTTCATGATTATCCAGAATCATGGTAACATCCACATTAATGTAGAAGTATCCAGAAACATATTATATTCTTATTTACAATAATTATTTTTGTATTATTTACCATCTATTTCTATTGACCACAACATCATCTGAAACACAACCAAAACAAACTGCAAATGCATCCAACAAGGTTGTAGAGTAGACAAGTTTGATGTAGTCATTGTGTGCTAGGAAAATGGGACCTAATATTAAAAACTTTTGACTATATTTAATACACTATAAGTGGATGTATCCAAATACTTATGACTAAATACATAAAGTGCACAAATTGCTTGCATTTCTAAACGATAAAACAGATATGTATGAAAATACCCTCAAATAAAAGTTGACATTCTGTACTGTCACCTCATATAAAACATTTCATCTCAAATCCAAAATTCTGAGGTATAGAGCCAAATGAATCATTTTAGCTTCACTGTCCAAATAAATAAATAGTGGAATTTCTCTCTCTCTCAATTCAATTCAAATTCAATTCAAGGGGCTTTATTGGCATGGGAAACATAAGTTAACATTGCCAAAGCAAGTGAAGTAAATAATATACAAAAGTTAAATAAACAATCAAAATGAACAGAAAACATTGCACTCACAGAAGTTCCAAAATAATAAAGACATTACAAATATCATATTATGTATATATACAGTGTTGTAACAATGTCTCTCTCTCTCTGTCTCTCTCTCTCTCTCATACACACATACTATTATGCGGCCCACAGCGTCGCGTCTTGTGTAAATATTAGCCTTGGCAGGTTCCACAACCCTCATATCCCTGGCCTCCCATTCATTGGCTGTCAAGAAACCCTCTGCTCATCTTTCTTCTCCTGCGATGAACTGAAAGGGATGTTTCCACCCAATGGAACTCAATAGAATGCCTTTACCGTAAGTACCGCCCTCCGTGGTAAAGCTGTGATGTAAAGATCCCCTTATTTCCGCATGCATGCATTCTGCTATACACTAGAGCTACCCAACTATAAACTAGACATAACCCTCTTCTGAGAATAACACATAACAAGGTTTGATTTAGAGCACCTGCTCTTACTGTACGTCTTGCTGCTGTTGAAGATAGGAGGATGAGCTCATTGTTATGGCTGGAATCAATCATGCATTTTCCATATTTTTTGTGATTTGTTTGATACTGTTCCATTTATTCCATTCCAGCCATTACAATGAGCCCCTTCCTCCTATAGCTCCTCTCACCAGCCTCCTCTGCACCACATTTATATCTACATTGTAATATTCTGAACAGAGTAGCAGATATTTTACCTCCACTCAGGTCTTTAAAAGGAGAGGTAAACTTCCCTTTTAAAGCTCAACTACACAAGACTGTAGTAATTATCACATGGTACGAAAAGGCCAGACATCGTCCGACAACATTCCCCATAAGTATTACTTTTGGTCTGGCACTGCAGGCCCAGACACTGGCCACTGACCAATACTCTGTGGGGGTGGCAGTCACTTAGAACCTGACTGGCAATGTTATGCCCTGTCCTTGCCCATGGTTCAAAATAAAAATGCATTCTAAGACACAGACTGTCCAAAGCTCAGTGATGTTTTTTTCATAATATCACTGTGTGTACAATTCTGCCATTGTGTTATAACTATAGAGGCTTTGAGTCATTTCTGAATGGCCCTGCGAGACACTGTAGACTCTGGGCACTGCCAACCCCTGCCCCTGCCAGGAGAAAGCTAAACTTACAAGGCTAATATTGTGAACAACTGTACCGTCTCTGTCTGCATAAATGTACACATAACGTTGAGCTGAATGTTTGTCATGTCAAATGCTCAGGGGTTGAGGTCATACATGGCGATTCTCTCCCAATTTTGCCACCACTGACGAGTACGGTCATAAAATCGCACTTTCATGAATAGCTGCTGAGTGGCATTGCTGAAGGTCTTGTATAAATTTAATTGGAAAACGTTGAGCTTAAATCCATAAATGTGTCACTCCCTCAAGGCCTAGAGAAATGTCTAGTCAAAGTTTCTAGTAAAATATTCTTCTACCCTCTGGAGTCAATTAATATTCTGTAATATTAAACTTGTGACAACTCAGACATAAAGTTAATCTATGATGTGTATTAGTTTACCATAAATATAATAATTACTAGACATTTACCATGGCAACAGGATTTTCCATTCTTTAAAAAACTTATTTGGGCTAGGCCCCTTTTTTCTCCACTTCCTGTCTAAATGACGTGTCCAAAGTAAACTGCCTGTTGCTCAGGCCCTGAAGCCAGGATATGCATATAATTGGTACCATTGGAAAGAAAACACTTCGAAGTTTGTAGAAATGTTAAAATAATGTAGTAGAATATAACACAATAGATACGGTAGGAGAAAATCCAAAGAAAAACCAACCGGAATCCTTTTTTTTTGAGAGACCATGCTCTTACAATGGAAAGTATAGGGGCATACTGAATTCTAGCTCCCATTATGCAATTCCTATTGCTTCCACAGGATGTCAGCAGTCTATGTTCAAGGTTTCAGGCTTGTAACTTCCAAAACGAATAAGAAATATCAGTTTTAGTACAAGGACACAATCCTGGAAATTCGTGTTTGGGCGTGCCATGAAGACAAGACACACCTGCTAAAATTGATTTCCTATTGAACATACTTCTTTCCGTAAGAAATATTTTAGTTTAATTACATTTTAGAGTATCTGAGGAGTGAATAGAAATGTATTTTGACTTGTTGAAACAAAGTTCAGGGGTAGATTTTCAGATTCCTTTCTCTGCAGGTTGAACGAGTGGATTACTCAAATCGATGGCGCCAACTAAACTGACTTTTTGGGACATAAAGAAGGATTTAATCTAACAAAACGACACTACATGTTATAGCTGGGACCCTTTGGATGACAAATCAGAGGAAGATTTTCAAAAAGTAAGTGAATATTTCATCGCTATTTGTGAATTTATGAAACCTGTGCCTGTGGAAAAATATTTTGATGTGGGGCGCCGTCCTCAAACAATCGCATGGCATGCTTTCGCTGTAATAGCTACTGTAAATCGGACAGTGCAGTTAGATTAACAAGAATTCAAGACTTCAACCGATATAAGACACTTGTATGTACCTAAATGTTTAATATCCATATTTGTATGATTATTTATTTGAATTGCGCGCCCTCCAGTGTCACCGGAAGTTGTCCCGCTAGCGGGACGTCTAGCCCTAATTATAGAATCATGTATCACTGTAGTATCATATGAGAAGGTCACATAGTGTGAGAGTTGAGTACTACAGTTTACAAACACACTAAAATACTAACTGTGCCCTATGGTCCCTTTACTGTAGCTTAGAACTCTCCTGGCATAAAAAAAATATGTCACGCTGTAGGTTTAATGTTTTGAACCCTTATTTTTCCCGTAATTTCTTGTCTGTAAATAAGTATACTTTAAAGAGCCAGCACATCACATTAAGTGTTTCCATCCACTACTATCTCTAATACTCCAACACTACTGTTTAGGTGTCCTTAGTTGAATGATAACTGTATCTTCAACACTTGAAAAATGGACGTCTCTGAAGCAAACATATCATTCTGACCTTCCAAAAGCATCAACATGGGGTGAAGGCTAGAAATACACTAAATGTCATCCACTAATTTGTTTCCCCTGAATGTGTTTGAAATGTATAGAGCACAGGGACTCACTTATTCTGGGAGTTCCCAAACTTGCCAAAGGGGTCCCCTGCTCTTCCGCCATCACCGATGAAGATATAGAGGTAGCCATCGTGCCCGAAGAGAAGTTGGCCCCCGTTGTGGTTCGAGGCAGGTTCCACCACTTCCAAAATAGTTCTACAAAGAAAACCACTCATGACTAAACATCACTAAATTAGAAATCTGATAGGATGAATGTAGTTGCAGATCTCTATTTCAAATCTGCTGGTTCGTTCAGATTTGTTTCAAAATGTCAAATGCATTCATGTGAATGGAGCCGATGACACCACAGGTTCTGATTCAGTCCATGCCATTTGGTGATACTTCTCTTACCTCTCTGAGGAGTGGTCTAGTTGGTTCATATCATCAGCGGACAGTGTAAACTCACTAATGCGGATCCTCTCCTCCTTCTTCACAGACACAGAGTAGTAGACATAGGCCTTCCGCACCACAGTGAAGCGCGGGTGGAGGGCCATGCAGAGGAAGCCTCTCTCATCCCCCGCCCAGGGCGAGGTGAGCACTGCCTTGGTCAGGTTGAGGAAGGGCCGGTCAATACGGGAGCCGTTGGCCAGGTACGCCCACACGTAGCCCAGCTGCTCGGCCACAAAGAAGCGGTGGGTCCCGTCGTCGGCATGGACCATTGCCACTGGGTTCCTCAGGCCGTTGGCCACCTCCTGCAGACACAGCTGCAGACAGCCCTCGGGGTCCGCCCGAACATCTCCCAGGTTGGCATTGAGCTTGTCGTCGGAGAGCACGTTGGGGTAGCAGTACTCCCTGTCTTTGAGTTCCAGGAAGTTACAGAACTTATTGCGGTCCTCCTCTATGCCCACCGTGGCGTTGTTATCGGTGAGCAGGCTAATGGTGTAGCGGCACTGGTGCCAGAACTCAGAGCAGTAGTCTCCGCACAGGCCTGGCAGCTCCCTCATGGGCGTGTTGGCATCCTCAGCATCATACAGGTGGGCAGAGTAGGGAGAGCACTCCTGCAAGGATAAGGAAACCTGGTTTGAAAGTGGCAGAGCTTTTGGGGCTTGGACGACACACGCTTTTGAGCAAAACTTCATGATCAGTAGACCTACCTTATCGGCTGATAACTTTCATAATGAGCTACCACTTAAGCTGTAGTATATAGCCACTTGATTTGTGTAATGTCGTATATAATCTTCAGAAGTATAGTCCTCAGGTTAATCCTATGCCATGTCTGTTCGTGATACTGTGCAGCTATTTTCATGATGTACTCTCCCTAAGCTTGAAAACATTTGCAATTCACCATGTCCTCTTCTCATCCCAGTACTAACCAGATCAGCTAGTAATAACTGTTCTAGAAATAAATAAGGCCTGTTTAAGTGCATCTTAGAACGTCCAATCCCTTATTAAGTCAAAGACACAAAATTACACTAATTTTGACACTGGTAAACCGTTGGGACAATTATGCAAAACATATAAACCACCTTAAAGACTGGTACTGAAAAAGACGGGTTCTGTTACAAAGACTCTGATGAATGATATATCATATGATTCCAAGTCTAAGGCAAAGTGGGCATAACGTTTTTCTGGAGTTCTGCTGAGTATTTATTTACTTCTTTATATTTAAATCTGGGATATGCTCTCTCAAAGGTACCCTCAAACCACTGCTCAAAAACTCAATATCAAAGCTTTTAAAATCAACAGCACTGGCCAACTCTGGGCTGAAATCTGTTGCTGACCATAAATTGTTAGGTGGATTATGCAGTCACATGATGTCAGGCAGTGACGTAAACAAAAGGGGGCAATCTGGAGGTGGTATGTGTTATGCACAGCCACACTGTGTGTTTGAGTTGGGGGTACAGTAAAAACTAGTAAGTAAGAGCTGACAAATGTGGGCATATAGCCACTAAAAAGAACATAAAAGAATGCATGAAATGCCTTGATTATATACAACATGTATGATATATCACATCACATCATAGCACCTTGTGGGAAATGTTTATTATTTTTTTTACTTACATCATTTCTGTTAGATCTTAAAATATCTAGATTTGGCTCTTGTTGAGGGGTTCATTTGTTTCTGCAGATCTGATATAGTTTCCCAGCTATCTCCCAGCAGGGTGCAATCTCTTTCAAGTCTTTACAAACAAACCCAGCCATGGTGAGTCCCATTTCCTTTGTGCATGTTTTGGAACTATCCAGAGAAATTGTATGAAAAGAGCCCAGTGTTCAGTGAAGCTAAGCAAAGCAGGATTGATATCATGCCATGCTTATTTGGTTCAATTTCAATCCAAGGTGAAAAAGGGAATCTCTGAGTCTGAATCTAAGATGCTATTGAACTACGCCAAACATACAGTGGCTTGCAAATTTATTCATCCCCCTTGGCATTTTTCCTATTTTGTTGCCTTACAACCTGGATTTTTTTTTTTTAATTAGGGGGGGGGGGGGGGGGGGCTGTATCATTTGATTTACACAAAATGCCTACCACTTTGAAGATGCAAAATATTTTCTTGTGAAACAAGCAAGAAATAAGACAAAAACTGAAAATGTGTAGAGCCACCTATAGCTGCAAGACTCTTGGGGTATGCTTGGCACATCTAGCCACTGGAAATTTTGCCATTCTTCAAGGCAAAACTGTTCCAGCTCCTTCAAGTTGAATGGGTTCTGCTGGTATACAGCAATCTTTAAGTCATACCACAGTCTCAATTGGAGTGAGGTCTGGGCTTTATTGCCTCTCTGATTAATGCCCTCCTTGCTTGATTCGTAGGTTTTGGTGGGCAGCCCTCTCATGGCAGGTTTGTTGTGGTACCATATTCTTTCCATTTTTGAATAATGGATTTAATGGTGCTCTGTGGGATATTCAAAGCTTAAGATATTTTTTATAACCCAACTCTCATTTGTACTTCTCCACAACTTTGTCCCTGACCTGTTTGGCGAGCTCCTTGGTCTTCATGGTGCCGCTTGCTTGGTGGTGTTGCAGACTCTGGGGTCTTTCAGAACAGGTGTATATATACTGAGATCATGTGACAGATCATGTGACACTTAGATTGCACACAGGTGGACTTTATTTAATTATGTGACTTCTGAAGGTAATTGGTTGCACCAGATCTTATTTAGGGGCTTCATAGCAAAGGGGGTGAATACATATGCACCACCACTTTTCTGTTTTTTAAGTCATTTTAAAAATTTCACTTCACCAATTTGGACAATTTTGTCTATGTCCATTACATAAAATCCAAATAAAAATAAATTTAAATTACAGATTGTAATGCAACAATATAGGAAAGACGCCAAGGGGGATGAATACTTTTGCAAGACACTGGAGACAAAAACCTCTAGGTGGCAATTACCCTTCTATGACTCTCTGTAATAAACATACCAGCGCTACCCTTAACCATATAATTTATTGTGTAATTCAGCCCAAAATCCACAGGGCCAAGTTAAAAAAAAATGTTAAATGCATATAAAAAAATCTATGCATATAAAATAGAATGAGCAGAACTGGAGTCCACATTCAAGTCAATGATTTGACAGTTCTAGCCATTCTATTTCTATGCATGTAATCCTAATCCAGATTGATAACTTTTGAAGAACTGCACCCTGGTCATTGTTCTTTGCCCTGTTTCATCTTGTTTCATCAAATGGGTGTTGACTCCTCTGGCCTCTACTGTAGGCAGCCCTGATAATGCAGTAACTTCGCCAATTATAACGTTCTGTTTAAATCCTTCGGAAATACTGTAAATTAGGCCAGCGTTGGATGGGATAGGGAGTTCTGACAACAGCAATCCGTCAACCAGATGACAACCAGATGTGGCATTAGAATTTGTACAGTTTAGCGTGGAAAAAAACCTAGATTTGTAAAGAAGGTTAACTACACAGTGCAGGGTGAGCTGGTAGGGTTAAAGCTGTGTGTGTTGGTTTCCTTTCCTCCATAAGTCACCAAAAGTCAACATAAATACACTCAAAGAACACTCTAAAAAGGCCCTCCTTCCAAAAGAGGTGGGCGGTAATGAGAGAGTGCACATGTGCCACATTGTATAGGACAAACCTTCAGAGTTCCACGTTGCCACGATCACGGTAAATGTGAGACTTCTCAGCTTCCAACGTTGGGAAGGAGGTATAGGATAGGCTATATTGAGTTAAATGGCTGACGTCAATGTTACTAATTGTTTTGTATCCCAATAGTCAGCCTTAATCCCACCACAAGTAGAAGTTGTAGTTCCTTCAACTACTTCAGATGGATTCAACTCCTCACCTGCATCTCCCTCCTGCCCTCCCTCCCTCCCTCCCTCCCTCCCTCCAGTGAAAATATGATACTGTATATCCTGTTCAGTGGCCAGACAGGAAATCAATGTTTCGCTGGTGGTCAGTGGACCTCTTGACAGATCACAAGCAGCCCCCTGTATCTATGATAACTGTTCGGACAAAGGGCATCATTGAGCAGAGTTTACCCTGGCTAAGTGGCCGTAGGCATTCGGTCTCCAGCTACTGGCCTGTATCTCAGCATGGCTGATAGGAGAGCTGAGAGCCAAGCACAACAGCTCACTTCCACCAATGGAGGCTGCTGAGGGGAGGACGGCTCATAATAATGGCTGGAACGGCGTAAATGGAATGGCGTCAAACACATGGAAACCATGTATTTGATACCATTCCACTAATTCCAGCCATTCCCACGATCCCGTCCTCCCCAGCTAAGGTGCCACCGACCTCCCGTGACTTCCACTGGATCCAAAACCAAACAAAGCTGAGGACACATGGGCTGTGATTCTCTTCATTGGAGAGGAGAAACAAGTCATCCGTTTACAGTAGTGATGTTGTGGTACTGTGGTTCAGGACCCTAAATCCACCATTGTTAACAGTGCTGTCGTTTCTCATGCTCGAACAGTCAAGTCAAGGTCTTACATAATACCTCCAACTATAATTTGTTCCAATCTACAGCGTGCACATTTGGAAAGGCCTGGGGTATGTTATTATCATGATGTCCACATACATTTCACTAGCGCAGGGGTGTACAAATCTGAATGAAGTATAGTTTCATGAAATGTGATAGCTTAATCTGTATACATTTTTCATGTCCTGTGATGAATTAGTAACAAGTGAAAATGTTTTAAAACCGTGCAAGAAGGTAATCCATTCTAAAAATATCCTGCAGTTTTGTGGACTGTTTTAGAGAAGGAGTCATTAGCTAACATCTGACTACTGACAGACTTCAATTTACCTGACAGAGGATGGTGCGTATGTATTTCGCACAGGTCACGTAACCCAAGTAGTCAAAGTAGTCCATGATCTTGTAGAAGTTCTGGGAGATCTTGTCATCTTTCTCCAGGTCACAGCAACCAAACTTGGCATACTCCTTACAGAAGACCAGAGGCTCCCGTGGCTGGAAGGGGGGCTTGTAATCCAAGCACTGGGGGTGTGTGTTCCCATGTCGGGGTGCGAGTAGGACCAGTAGGACCAACAGCCACCGGGACATCAGCTCAACTCCCTTTACACTTACCCCGCTCATAGCAATGGTAGTTCACCCTGCCACCTGTAGGGCTAAGTAATGGAGTGAGGCAGAATTCCAAAAGGTCTGTGTATAGTGGTGATTCTGTCCCTTCCCCCTGGTGCTTGACTGTTGGAGAGCCTTCCTATGTTTGCTCTGGACATGTGCTCTTTTGTGGGACAAAAAAACGAACGGTGGTGGAGAGCAACAGGCCCTTTCATTCAGCAGTCAGCCCCGGCCAGCCACGCTGCTTCCACTCTCCACTCAGATCCTATTCCCATCCCTCCCTTTGCCCCCTCCCTCTGCTCCCTCCTCCCCTTACTCTCCCTCGCTCTCTGTCTGTCCTCCACAGACACATGGCATTCTTTCCCATTGCAGCCTATCTTTATCACCCTGCTGTAGCTTCCCTCCCCCTCTACATACTCCGCCTTTTCTCTACTTCCCACACACCTCTCTACCCTGCCTCACTGAGGGGAATAGACTAGGGGTGTGTGTGGTTGAATGACTCAGGACCTTGTGCTGAAAGAGGAGAGCAATGGATCCTCCACACACCACAAACAATGGCATAGCCTATACGAAACTGTATGTATACGATGGAGTACATATGGATAACGCTGTTTGATATAGGCTTCTGCCGTTATTCAACAGGCATTTGTGAACCACTTGGTTCCAACTGAAACTGAAAATCCACCCTAAAGTGAATTGAGGCGAGCGATAAGGGGCAAGACAGCATTTGAATTGACTTGCTACAGTTCCTAAGGGTTGTGTCCTAGACCTACAGGGTATACAAATACCACTGTTGTATGTCTTTCATTTCGACTCAGCCACCTTCCTCCCTTGTACTTGGCTTCAGATGTGACACATTTGCAGAGCACACTCTGGTAACAACTTAGGAACTGTTTATATTTCCTCTTTCAATTACACATTTTGAACATGTGGATATTAAACCATATGCATCCCAAGAAATAAATACAGCACCACATAATTAGAGGACAAGCTCATGAATCAAATATTGGTTATTCAAATCGGTATCATCATTTTTAATTCCTTCTAGGATGTTTTAAGACCTTGCATTGTCGTCCGTGTTTAGTGCTTTATTGAGGTGAAATGGCTGCGAGACAGAGTAAGTGAGTTCATCTGCTTTCTGGGAATTAGTTAAATACCACAGAATGCTATTTTTAGAGAAAAAGTTATGTCTCATCCTTCTTTGTTTCAAAATGATTCAAGCTCTGTCAAATTGGTTGTTCATCTTTGCTAGACAACCATTTTCAGGTCTTGCCATATATTTTCAAGCAGATTTAAGTCAAAACTGTAACTCTTCCACTCAGGAACATTCACAGTCCTCTTGGTACACAACTGTAGGTTATTGTCCTGCTGAAAGGTGAATGACTCTCCCAGTGTCTGGTGGAAAGCAGACTGAACCAGGTTTTCCTCTAGGATTTTGCCTGTGCTTAGCTCCATTCTGTTTCTTTTTTATCTTGAAAAACTCCCCAGTTCTTAACAATTACAAGCTTACCCATAACATGATGCAGCCATAATACAAATATGGAGAGTGGTACTCAGTAATGTGTTGTATTGGATTTGCCCCAAACATAACACTTTGTATTTGCTTTGCCACATTTTTTTGCAGTATTACTTTAGTGCTTTGTTGCATACAGGATGCATGTTTTAGAATATTTTTACTCTGTACACGCTTCCTCTGTTTCACTCTGTCAATTAGGTTAGTATTGTGCAGTGGCGGAAAAAGTAGCCAATTGCCTTGAAAAAGTAGCCAACTTGAGTAAAAGTAAAGATACCTTAATAGAAAATGACTTAAGTAAAAGTGAAAGTCACCCAGTCAAATGCTACTTGAGTAAAAGTCTAAAAGTATTATATACTTAAGTATCAAATGTAAAAGTATAAATCATTTAAAAGTCCTCATACTAAGCAAACCAGGCGCATCATCTTCTTGTTTTTTTTAATTTATGGATAGCCATGGGCATAATTTATAAACGAAGCATGTGTTTAGTGAGTTCGCTAAATAATTGGTTGTAGGGATGACCAGGGATGTTCTTTTGACAAGTGTGTGAATTAGACCATTTTATTGTCCAACTATGCATTCAAAATGTATTGAGTACTTTTGAGTGTCAGGGAAAATACATGGAGTAAAAAGTACATCTGTAACGATGTACGCAGAGAGTCAGGAAGCAAGTTCAGGGAGTGAATACATTTAATTAAAAAATGAACAAAACAGCGCACCGACATGGAACAGGAACAGAAACAATGACGACTGGGGAAGAAACCAAATGGAGTGACATATAAAGGACAGGTAATCAATGAGGTGATGGAGTCCAGGTGAGTGTCCTTATGCGCAAGTGGACGTGGCGCTGGTGACAGGTTTGCGCCATAAACGAGCAGCCTGGTGACCTAGAGGCCGGAGAGGGCAAGCTCATTATGTGATATTTAAGAATGTAGTAAAGTAAAAGTAAAAGTTGTCCAAAATATAAATATTAAATTAGTAGTAAGTAGTATTTTCAATTATTTTTACTTAAGTACTTTAAACTACTGGTATTGTGGAGTAACTACAATGTTGTTGATCCATCCTCAGTTTTCTCTTATCACAAACATTAAACTCTGTAACTGTTTTAAAGTCACCATTGGCCTCATGGTGTAATCTATGAGCGGTTTCCTTCCTCTCTGGTAAATCAGTTCGAAACAACGCCTGTATCTTTGTACGGACTGGGTGTATTGATCCACCATCCAGAGTGTAAATAATAACTCCACCATGCTCAAAGGCATATTCAATATCTTTTATTTTTTAGATAATTGTATGTGTGGGGTACAAGGATGATGTAGTCCTTCAAAAACCATGTTAAACCCTATTATTGCAATTTATTATGTGACTCGTAAAGCACATTTTTACTCTTGAATTTATTTAGGCTTACCATAACGAAGGGGTTTAATGAGTATTGACTCAAGACATTTCAGCTTTTCATTTTTTATTACTATTTTTAAAAAATGACATTATGGGGTATTGTGTGTAGGCCACTGACAAAAAAATATACATTTATTTGATTTTAATTTCAGGCTGTAACACAACCAAATCCAGGGGTTGTAAATACTTTATGAAGGCACTGTACATAGTCATTGAACACTTGTCGCTTTAAGTGCTCAGCATATGTGGGAACTCCTTCAAGACTGTTGGAAAAGCATTTCAGGTGAAGCTGGTTGGGGGAATGCCAAGAGTGTGCAAAGCTGTCATCAAGGCAAAGGGTGGCTACTTTGAGCAATCTCAAATATGGAATAAAACACTTTTTGATACTACAAGATTCCATATGTGTTCTTTCATAGTTTGATGTCTTCACTATTATTCTACAATGTATAACATAGTAAATGAGTAGGTGTGAGTAGGTGTGTCCAAACTTTTAACTGGTACTGTATATACACACAAAATTATGTAGACACCCTTTCAAATGAGTGGATTCGGCTATTTCAGCCATACCCGTTGCTGACAGGTGTATAAAATCGAGCATGCAGACATGCAATCTTTATAGACAAACATTGGCAGTAGAATGGCCATACTGAAGAGCTTAGTGACCTTCAACATGGTACCGTCATAGGATGCCACCTTTCCAACAAGTCAGTTGGTCAAATTTCTGCCCTGCTAGAGCTGCCCTGATCAACTGTAAGTGCTGTTATTGTGAAGTGGAAATGTCTAGGAGCAGCAACGGCTCAGCCACAATGTGGTAGGCCACACAAGCTCACAGAACTGGATCGCAGAGTGCTGAAGCACGTAGCGTGTAAATGTTGTCTGTCTCTGGTTGTCTGTCTCATTCACCACTGAGTTCCAAACTGCCTCTGGAAGCAAGGTCAGCACAATAACTGTTCGTCGGGAGCTCCATGAAATGGGTTTCCATGGCCGAGCAGTCGCACACAAGCCTAAGATCACCATGGGCAATGCCAAACTTCGGCTGGAGTGGTGTAAAGCTTACCGCCATTGGACTCTGGAGCAGTGGAAACGTGTTCTCTAGAGTGTTTTATAATGTTTCACCATCTGGCAGTCCGACGGGCGAATCTGGGTTTGGCGGATGCCAGGAGAACGTAACCTGCCCCAGTGCATAGTACCAACTATCAAGTTTGGTGGAGGAGGAATAATAGAAGCACGTCCCCACAGTAATTTTCCAACATCTAGTGGAAAGCCTTCCCAGAAGAGTGGAGGCTGTTATAGCAACAAAGGGGGTGTAAAAAAGGCAGGGACAATTGGGAACTCTGAAAAAGCAAGGTTGAATCATGATGACGTCAGTGATCTTCAGTTCGGAGCTCTAGAAAGAGGCCCGAGTTCCCGACTTGAAATTCCGAGTTGGATGACCATTCAAAACCTATTTTCCCAGTTCTGAGTTCCCAGTTGTCTTGAACTCACTAAGGTCTGACATTTCCCAGTTCTGAGTTTCCAGTTGTTTTGAGCGAGGCAGAAGTCATGCTGGATTGACAGCATGGCCAATGTTGACTGTTTTTCCTTTTAAGCTTGGAAAAGAGACCCTTAAACCCAGACTTGGACCACACACCCACTGCACTGAATAGCAGGCTAGTAATTGCTTTGTGATGCTTGCAGTTAGCCACTGATTCCTTCCAAACCACTCATTGTTGAATTTTCCATTTCCAACTTGTATAATGTTTATGTTCAATGGGCGATAAGCACGGATACGTTTAATCTATCATTTAACTTAATTATTTCTCGTCATCTGAAAAGGATTTGCCAGTAGATTGTTGACTTGATTCATGATGACTGCTAGCTTTCTAGCTAAGATTTTGAAAGTATGATGTTGATATGATCATTCCAATCAAAGCTACTGTAGATATAATGTGATTTGACATAATTTTACCTGTGGCCATTGACCTTGAGCCTTCTTGGATGGACACTTCTAATGTAACTCTATAACAGCATCCAAGGGGCTTGAATTTGTTTAGGTCTACACATAGATTTTGCGGTGATGTAGTGTCCCCATGAGTGACAGAATACTGAGCCAATCACGGCGCAAGTAGAGAACATTACCATCCCCTACACTACATATTTTCCGCTGGCTGCCCCAGGACCACAGAAAGCACTGAGCTAGGCTGAAACACCTGCATTTTGGAGCTGCTTTCCTCAATAAAGCAAAGAAGAGACCGAGTTTGTATGCGGCTTTAATAACTCAATGTTCATTGTTTGCAAACTGATATGTGACACGTATTAATGCCAAAATAACAGGCAAACAATTATTATTATTATTATTTTTTTGCTAAACAGGTGGGGCTCAAGACTGCCCTGAAGTGTACAAAACATTAAGAACACCTGCTCTTTCCATGACCAGCTGAATTCAAGTGAAAGCTGTGATCCCTTATTGTCACTTATTAAATCCACTTCAATCAGTGTAGATGAAGGGGAGGAGACTGGTGAAAGAAGGATTTTTTTTGGCCGGTAATCTATTGGAAAATATTAAATATATTATAAAACATGTTTTTAAAAAATTTGAATTTTTAAGCCTCGAGACAATTGGGACATGGATGGTGTATGTGTGCCATTCAGAGGGTGAATGGGCAAGACAACAGATTTAAGTGCCTTTGAATGGGATATGGTAGAAGGTGCCTGGTGCACCAGTTTGTGTTAAGAATTGTAACACTGCTGGATTTTTCATACCCAACAGTTTCCAGTGTGTATCAAGAATAGTCCACAACCCAAAGCACATTCAGACAACTTGACACAACTGTGGGAAGCATTGGAGTCAAAATGGGTCAGCATCCCTGTGGAACACTTTCAACACATTCTAGAGTCCATGCATCGACGAATTGAGGCTGATCTGAGGCCAAAAGGGTGTGCAACTCAATATTAGGAAGGTGTTCCTAATGTTTTGTACACTCAGTGTATATCTTGCTATCGCCCTCTTCCTCTCCTTGCCTGCCTGCCTCAGAGTATCATCGCAGGGTTGAGTATCCATTAACTCCAGAGACAACGCTGGAGCAGTGCATTTCATGCTCTGACGCTTCCCTCCATCTCCAACCTAAGAGCCAGACCGTGTGAGTGAAGGAGGGAGAGGGTGCATTCGGCTCGCACAGGAAAGTCAGGTGTCTGCGGTCGTTCAGGGGAAACCAGTATACTGCGCTGCTCTTTCAGAATGATACACAGCCAAATCCACCCTTTAGTTTAGCATCACTAACAATTATTTCTAATGAAGTTACATTTTGGTTTGATTAACAGTGACTGCTTGATTGTTACGCAATTCCAACACTTGATAAAAGTGGTGATATAAAGGTATGAGACGCCTGACTGTATTAACCTTTAGAGTTCATTTTTTGTGTCTCGATCAATCATACTACACTACCCCCCCTTCCTTCGAGAGACTGTGTCCCCAAGCTTCTCTATACCAAGTTCCTCACGTGAACACGCCTCTGCGATGGCCTCCCAGGCACCATCCCGACTTCTGACATCAATGTAGCGAATTCGGGAGTACCTCCGACAGGGACTCGAACCCGGCTCCAGCGACTGAACATTTTAGCTACGTATGGTTTTACTGTGTCTGTGTAGACTATAGCAATCCAGATACTCTGACCTGAATTACAAGGTACCTTTCAGTGGTAAAATCAACAAAAGGACAGATATTTCATTGTGCACCAGTGGAGACTGTATTGAGGGTTGAGGATGGCACTTTACAGTACATTGCTGTGACATCATGGGGATGGCAGCAAATGAACATGTTTTGTTAAGCTTTAGAATGCCCAGTGGACTAACAGAGAAGGGTATTCCCAAAGTGTGCATATTCTCTCCCCAAAGACATCATGGCGTGACTACACATATATCATGGATTGCCAGGAGCCAAAACATCCCAAACAGTACAAAACACACACCCAGTGTCTCTTACGTATACACATCAATTGCTTACCGTACCATAAAACTATCCAAGCATGCATTTCAAATCTAATATACACTCTGTACATTCTTACCACCTATCGAGATATTGTTGCCAAATTAATATTAGCCTTTATCCTGATGATTTACTGGTTTTCCAGTGGACTAACAGAGTCAGGTCGACACCAATACTTTTGGCATTAATATTCCTAATTCCTATGTAAATCCATTTCCTGACATATTATGTAACCTATCAGCCAAGCAAAGTTAGTTCCCACAATCCAAGCTTGTTCCAGCTCTAAAACGAGTTGGATTTAGTGCTTTTACCTCATGATTTACCCCAGTTGCTCTCAGAGAAAAAATGTGACAAAATGCTCAAATGGCCATGAAAAAGACCAGGATTTAATTTTCAGTCAAATTGCTACTGACACTAATTGATTGCCGTTTTAATTGTATACATGAGAAATCAAAAAGCCACATTAATTTCATATTGCATTATATCACTCCATATCTCCAGATGGCCACTTGAGTGTGGATGTGCCAGAATGTATAAGCTGATTTCAGTTTTGAACTGCAGTTGCCATTTCAGAGCTAATTCTGAAAGAACAAGAACATGTCCCCTCTTTAAATTCTGACGAGTAACCCATTACTAGGAGTTTGGGGAAAAACATTTGTTCAAAGGATGAAATTAGTCCACTGTGGATTCAACCCCATATGAGCATGACATTGACAGAATTTGTGATAGCCTAATATTATTCACATTCATATGAAGAATAACCTGACAGGACAGCCCATCATTTTCACGTTCCTGTCAATTTAATTGAATTATAAAGGATGGTAAAATCATGAGGTTAACAGACAATATAGATTTTTAATTATGCAGGTAAAAACACATCTACTTCTAAGCTTTTCTGTTCGCTTGCAAGAGTGTGTAAAAATACAAAATAAATACATCAAGGCTTTTAGCAGCAATGTTTCTGCACTGACTGAATTACTAAAACATCGGGAAAAAGTACACGATCGATAAAAAGTTTACAAAAAATATTCCTCAAAACGAATAAACATTAGTTCTACATATTTGTTCACGTACAAAGTAATTCATCATTCAATCAATATTCCATCAAATAAGATCATGATTTTTACATTATTTATCCCTTACTGGAACGCAGCTTGCAGAGTAGTCAACTAACAAAATGTTGGGATGGAAATAACCCAACACATGCAAACAAGCTAGATAAGTACGCTTATACTAAATCAAAATATTACAGTTGAAATTGAAAACGCAAGAAAATGATCATTGTTGAACTGTCAAGTGGTCTCGCACCAGCTGCATTTAAGTGGTTTCCATATTAAGATGTCTTTCCAATGAGCATGCACACATGGCTTGGATGTTGGGACTAATGAGGAGCATATGAACAACAGAGCTGGTCCAATTTACTGACGTGCACACCACCATTATCCTCATAAAGGTACACGTATTGATTCCTGGCTCATGTAATGCAAGCCACAATGTGTGTGTGTGTGTGTGTGTGTGTTTTGGTTAATCTAGCATGGGAACAAAATGATAACGAGCCTCAAATATCAGGTGTAACATAAAACTGGTTTCAATAACTTTCATAGTGCTTATACTGTACACTGCAATCATGATTACACACACTGGAATTAAAATAAATCCCAAAATGTTTCATTTCCATTTTTAAACAAGGAATGTAGGTCATATATTTATGGGAAGTCAAGACAATAAGTACCCCCCCCCCCCCCTCCCTGGAAATATAATTTAAAACACATTGCAGTAATGTGACTCTGTGCAATATTTTGTATGAAGTAATTGTTATAGAATGCTTTTGTGAATGAACATTGTGAATGAATTTAACCAACACAGTGACTGTATTTAGCCAATAGCCTTTTGATAATCAGTATTTCATAGCGGTAACCCTGACACCTACAGGGAGGTAATCAGAACGTACAACCCTGCAACTGGATGCACAGAAAAGTAGAATCCAAGTGTTCAGAGTCGACAAAGTCGATGTATATCCATCTCCATTCGTTGCAATGAATGTGTGAATCGCTGTCAGGTATCCATTTCTAAAACAAGACGTATGGGACTCCAGAAGGATCTTGCTCTTTTCCTAGTGTGGCTTCACTTTCTACGTTCTTTTGAGTGTTATGAGTCACAGCACATTCTAAAATAAAGTCAACTACTAAGTAACCTTGGATAAGATATGGTATTATTTGCTGAAGTCATGAATATGATGTCCGTCACCTCTCAAGTCCCACCTCTTCCATAATATCCCTCCTAGCCCCCATGTATAGTCTTTATGGGTTCCCTGTAGGTGCTTTAAAAAAAGTCACAGTCCCTAGTCACCCATACTGTCTCTGCTGTACTGAAGATACAGGAAGTCTGCTTTAATGAGCCGATGTGTTCCTGGGGGCAGAGGAAGGATGGACAATTCCTGGGAGTCTGCAGAGACAAAACATAAACAAGCCACGGGTTAAGGGAGCCGCTGTGAATCAGGAGGGAAGGGAGTGCATATGATGTCCGGCAGCATTAAAGTCAAGAAGCATTCTCATACCTCCGACTGAACAAACATGCAGCGTAGCCTCGTTGCATAATGCAACACTCCGCCGAGGATGAGAGGCTGGGATGCTTAGGACCCCAGAGCAATAGAACACCACAAAAGTGAGGCGATCTATGGAGGGTGTTACCATAGCAACAACATATAGAGACACCCACTGAAGTCTGACCATATTTTCATTACCACGCTAGCTAGGTCATTTGTCAATTCATACATGGGTATATCACGATATGTGAACTGTTGTATTCATAAGCTATTAAATATTTACAAAGACTATCATGCTTATGAATTATAGAACTTCCAAGTTAGTGTGGGGCAGCATATTTATGCAACATAGTCTAGGGCTATACCTCAGCAGTAAGCATGTTTGACTGTGTGTGAATAACTATGACATTAGGCAATACAGTGCTTATTAATTAAAGCGAAATTATAACTAGTGTAATTGGAGAGAATATCCGCCTCAGGGCTCTATTCAATCCGTATCGGGGAAGTTCAGCGTTGCAGTGTGCTTGAAATTTAAAGGCAATGTTAGTGGCGACTGTTTTCTTGGTAAAGGCTGCATACGTCGGCTCATATGGAAATGACCTTTACATTTCTATTGCGCAATCTGTACCGCTTCAGAGATAAAGATTGAATAGAGCTCAAAGTTGAAGCGTAACCCATTTAGCCCAGGAAGACTAGCTCCACTTTTAATGGCCCCTATAAAATGTCCTCATTTGCTAATTAGGACCATGGTGAGAAAAATGGTGTAAAACATTTCAAGTCTATTGAAAGATACGAACAAACACAAACCCTGAGAGCACATAATGACATCATAGCATTGTCATCTCAACCATGTTACGGAAAGGTACATTTACATTGTGTGTGTGTGTGTGTGTGTCTGTTCGCTTATATACCCAGCTGCTCCTTACTCCTACAGTTCTCCTCTCGTAGGATTGACTCGTCCATTTCCCCAGCAACGGCCGGACTATTTCTTGCTGCCTGGGAAGGAAGAGGCATGTGGGCATGAGGTGCCCTGCCTCGAGTCAGAGGTCAGTGCCAACGCAGACACCACGGTCTAGTGCTCTGCATGGATGGATGGATGGATGGATGGAGGGGTGGAAGAAGAGAGAAGAGAGGGGAAAGGAGAAGGAGGATGGAACGTGCAGTGCTCTATGGGCTGTAATTAAGCAGTCCCCTCTGGGCCTATGGAGGGAGGAAGTCAAAACGTGGTGAAATGCATCTGTTGGCGGAGGGAGCACCCTATGGCCACGTCTCCCCCATTTAACAGCTGTAACTACATGAGTTTTGTCATGGTAGCATTTCTTTACGAATGTGACATTTATCATATAATGCAGTAGAGGATACATGATGACAAGTCTACACATGCTCTCAGTTAACGCCACACTGAGATGTACTACTAATCCATTAGAAGGAATAAGGAGACGACACGCTTGGCGGGAATGTTTAAACTCAAGATCTACAGTAGACTTAGTACGACTGAAGTAATGTTGACTTATAGAAATAAAGAAACAGTACATGAAAACAAATGTGATTATGAATGAAGCATCACTCCAAGTTCCCCAACACTAAAAAAATAAATGTTCCCTTTAACAGGCAGATGCATACTGTATAGCTCAACAATTCACTTTTTTACCTGGAGGCGATAATTAAAAACAAATCATAAAAACAGTAAAAGGGCAATTTCCCGGACACTAGTGAAGCCTAGTGTTGGAATAAACATTAGGCTCAATAGAGAATCTCCATCGGAATGTTTTTTGGAGTACAGGATTAGCTTTATTCGACTGTGTCCGGTGAACCGCGCCTACAAACGGGGTCACGCGGTACCTGGGCTTGAGGCTGTGATGACGTCTCGTCGTGTGGAGGAGGACCATCATCCATGGTGGTCAAGGGGCGTCCATGGTCAATAAGCAGTTGACGGGGAGGAGTTGTGTAAGTCAGCTCAGGCACATAATTCGAGCCGTAGACAGTGGGCACCGGAGCCTTAACCAGTCCCATGTCAAAGCACACAGCCGACACAAGGGTAGAAGAAATTCATATTATAGCTAACTTGGGATTCCTCACCTAGTTCATATGCATGTTGTTTCAGAATAGTTACTGTATCTAAGTACCTACATATAGTGGGGATGTATAATACTAACTTGTTAGCGTCATCTTGAGTTATTGCCAGCAGATACTTATGACGCCCCATACTGTGCAATAGAAAAACTAGCGTTTTTTTGGATTGTTGTTGTTTATTGTTAAGAGACCATGCATTTCTGTTCCCACAGGTTTCTTCAGACTAAGCTCTCTAAGGAACCTGGAAAGGACCGCTCAGAGACGCCACGATGAATCTGTCTCTTGTTTTCATTAACTCTACTGTACAGTGAGATCAGGGCAATTAGCTGTGTGGAGTGATGTCTCTGCCTGACTTTTGATCCTAAATCTCTCCATCTTAAAACCTTTTATTCCACTTCGTTGGTTTCAATAAAAAAAAAATATATTTTCCATTGTACTTCAAAAAAAAGTCCTGTAATTCAAAGCGATGACATGGAAGTTGGCTGTTACAAATCCAATCCCATGCGGTCACTCCTCTCTCTCCTACTCCTCTCCCTTTCAATCCCAACGAGTGCTGATTCAATTAGGAAGTCACACTCTAAAAATGCACTATCCTTGTTCAGCGCAGCCGAGTGCAGCAGGGATCAGATCTGCTCTGATCACCGCAGCGCAACTGGGAGGTCAGTGTTCGCTTTAGGAAAGAGATAGAGAGAGAGAGACATTACGTCTCATTACAGCCCTGCCGCTTGACAAGTCTGTGGCCCCACTCCACTGGGTGCATGGGAGACAGCACAGCACAGAACTACTGGGGCGGCTGCCACCTACACACACTAGTCTACTGAGAGACAATCTGAGGTGAATGTGAGATTCTGCCTGCCTGGCACAACAACAAGCAAACACTAACGTTAACAGCAAATGGGGTTTCTTACGACAGGAGCAAAATCATTTCAATGCTAGCTCAACAGCGTGGGGCCTTCGTAGCGGCGGTCTGGTCATTTGGGATAGTCTGGTTATGGTGGGCGGCGCAATGATTTAGTGCGATGTAATTGGTGGCTCCGTAATTGCAGATAATGTCAGCAGGGGTGGTATAACATAAGATGTGTGCTGACAACTTAATTCCCTCATTTGGCTTGTGGGTGATACTGTGTTTGTATACATCGGTCTCACTTATAAACATTATCCACAGCTATCCCACGGGGAACATTTCATTGAAATGACGTGCCATATTCAACCAGTGTGTGCCCAGTGGGATGCCATCACTGCATAGTTCAACTGGCACAGGTCTACAGCCACTGCAGAGATGCAACAGGTGAGCCCTGAACACTGCAGTTAAAACGGAAGAAAAGTCCCCAGTTTATTGGGTTTTATAAAGTGCTTAGGGAGATTTCTATCACAGAGGCCGATGAGGACAGGACAGAGCAGTAATGGTGAATGGTAGTGCAGTGGTGCAGCAGTCACAGGAAAGAACACCGAGTACTGCCAAGTCTGCCCTGGGCCCCTCCGCTGTCCCCTCGGCGCTCCTACCAGCCACCATCTGTCACATATCTCTCCACTGGTCTCCGAGACAGTGGCCAACCACAACGGGAACTGCTGATTCGGTGTTTATTTATATCACCCTTATTTAACCAGGTTGGTCTCATTGAGATACAAAAAAAGAATACTTTAATTTTCAAGAGAGACCTGGACCAAGACAGCAGCATCAACACATTAATTTCAGACAAACTGGCACATGACATCAACCAGACAAAGATATATGGGGTGGTGTTCTGTTCAGGTTCATAGGCAGAGGGGATCTCACAGCTGTACACGTTCCCTGTGCACTTCCCACTTCCCTACACTTCCACTTCCCTTCCTTTAGGCTGACCTCTGGTGATCCCTCCGATTGGAAAGCAGAAGGGAGGCTGCTTTATACAATGTCCATTTCCAAAACTCATTTACAAAATGTTCATTATACAAAGGCACAGCCCACATCAGCTCACTTCCCCGTTTATCATAAAAATACAAAAAAAACACAGTGGGAGACATAGGCTTTAGGTAAGATACAGTATGGTAACGCCAGAGGATTGTCTCTCTCTCTCTCTCATTCCTAGACTTACAAACGCATTCATAGTCCTACAGAACATCAGTTAAATCAATCCCTATATTTTCACGATCATACTTCGTCGACCCTCAGAACAGGGCCTTGGCTTTAATATTACGGATGGACACATACAAGATGAAAATAAATACAGGGGATAGGTTAAAGTGGAGGCGGAAAAGGTGGCAAGAGGGAGGTTCGGCTGTGTGCTTGTAACTAACGGGTCTTAGAAGGCACAGGCGCAAACCACTGCTACCACTACTATGTTGCCGATGGTTGCAATGACGGCCACCCAAAGCCAGATGGCGTCGCTGGAGTACTTGCCCTCCTCTTCCGCCTCGGTCGGCCGGGAGAAGTTGGCGTTGAGGTTGGAGGTGGAGGTCTGGAGGGACGTGTTGCCATTGTACGGGGAATCCATGAAGGCCCCACTCACAGCCGGAAAATGCTGAGGGACAAAAGAAAGAGTGAGATGAGAAGATGACTTGGATCGAGGCCAGGATAATAGCATATCAGAGACAGGCTATATGTACAGTAGCTCTGTAAACCCTTTGTCCAAAAATAGCATCTGGAGGGTAACAGGTATCATAAGGTTGATAAAATGGTCCACCACTCAGTTAATGAAGTACTGAACACTAAATGTGTTTTAAAAGGGTACATCAAGTGGAATCGATAGAGGGAGATGAGAATAGAAACACGTCGGAGAGACGTGTGCATGTAGCTACTTGGGAACAGGAATACCCTGAGTGCTGTGAGGGCAGAAGGGGGAACAAGAACAATCCAGAGCATCTGGTTAGTCACTGTGACATTTCTACCCTGTGTCCTATTCTGACGATCACAGCTGCATGACCTATATTATACAACACAGTCAGGCATCGTCTCCCTCTCTCCTATGGGACTCACCAATGTTTGTACGGAAGACGTCCTCAAATAACTTACCGAGTCAAACTATACCACTCACGATTAAAATCCATGAACAATTTAAAAAAGGTGCAGTAAACCACCTATGGGATTTCATAACCATATACAATATGATAAGAAAAAATATTTGCTGTGGCTTTTTCTTTGTGATCCTTGCAAATGTGCAGCCTTGAACTAGCTAAATGATTCACCAGACAAGAGTGTTCCTGTTGTTATTCTGAGGAACGTTCGGAGGACACGGCCAGGTTTGTTTTCTTCACCCCTCTTCACCTTGCCTGGCTTAAAACACACACCCATTTATCAGCTAAGTCTGACTTTGCCCACCCAGCTCTAACATATGGCTGGACCAGCCAGACGG
This sequence comes from Oncorhynchus mykiss, assembly GCF_057628025.1. Lineage (NCBI taxonomy): Eukaryota > Metazoa > Chordata > Actinopteri > Salmoniformes > Salmonidae > Oncorhynchus > Oncorhynchus mykiss. Next base: position 7,040,296 of record NC_143045.1, read on the forward strand.
GACAACTGCACGTAGTGATGGCTCAATCATTTAGCTGTTCCTTGTCCCCGCGCCTCATTGCCCCCACAGTCTCCACAGGGACAGGCTCGATCCATCAGGAGGGGACACAGTCATCATTCTCTTACTCCCATCTGCCACTGATAAGAAGAGAGAGGAACCAGGAGGAACCACCGGGCTAACTCCACTACACCTCCTATCATGAAGAGTGATCAGGGAGAACTTGGTGTCCACCAAAGATTCAATTGAACAACAGTTAAAGTTGTGTAGAGTTGTCACAAACGGTCAGAAACCGTATCCGGGAAGCTCATCTGCGTGCTCGTCATCCTCACCAGGATCTTGACTTGACTGCAGTTTGGTGTCGTAACTGACTTCAGTGTGCAAACGCTCACCTTCGATTGCCACTGGCACGCTAGTCAAGTGTGCTTTTTACGAATGGCTCAACTTCAACGTTGTGAACAGAGTGCCCCATGATGGCGATAGGGTTATGGTATGGGCAGGTGTAAGCTAGGGACAAAGTACACAATAGCATTTTATCGATGGCAATTTGAATGCACAGAGATAACGTGACGAGATCCTGAGGCCCATTGTCGTGCCATTCATCTGTCGCCATCACCTCAGCATGATAAAGCATTGCCCCATGTCGCAAGGATCTGTACACAATTCCTGGTAGCTCAAAATGTCCCATGTTCTTCCATGGCCTGTGTACAGTGCCTTGCAAATGTATTAATCCCCCTTGGTGTTTTTCCTATTTTGTTGCATTACATCCTGTAGTTTAAATGGATTTTTATTTGGATTTTATGTAATGGACATACACAAAATAGTCCAAATTGGTGAAGTGAAATGAAAAAAACAACTTGTTTCAAAAAATGATAAAACATTAAAAACAGAAAAGTGGTGGTGCATGTGTATTCACCCCCTTTGCTATGAAGCCCCTAAATAACATCTGGTGCAACCAATTACCTTCAGAAGTCACACAATTAGATAAATAACGTCCACCTGTGTGCAATCTAAGTGTCACATGATCTCAGTATATATACGCCTGTTCTGAAAGGCCTGAGAGTCTGCAACACTACTATGCAAGGGGCAGCATGAAGACGAAGGAGCTCTCCAAACAGGTCAGGGACAAAGTTGTGGAGAAGTACAGATCAGGGTTGGGTTATAAAAAAAGATCCAAAACTTTGAACATTCCACAGAGCACCATTAAATCCATTATTAAAAAATGGAAAGAATATGGCACCACAACAAACCTGCCATGAGAGGGCCGCCCACCAAAACTCACGTACAAGGCAAGGAGGGCATTAATCAGAGAGGCAACAAAGAGACCAAAGATAACTCTGAAGGAGCTGCAAAGCGCCACAGCGGAGATTGGAGTATCTGTCCATAGTACCACTTTAAGCCGTACACTCCACAGAGCTGGGCTTTACGGAAAAGTGTCCAGAAAAAAAGCCATTGCTTAAAGACAAAAATAAGCAAACGCGTTGGTGTTCACCAAAAGGCATTTGGGAGACCCCAAAGAAGGTACTCTGGTCAGATGAGACTAAAATTGAGCTTTTTGGCCATTAAGGAAAACGCTATGTCTGGATCAAACCCAACACCTCTCATCACTCCGAGAATTCCATCCCCACAGTGAAGCATGGTGGTTGCAGCATCATGCGGTGGGTATATTTTTCATCTGCAGGGACTGGGAAACTGGTCAGAATTGAAAGAATGATGGATGATGCTAAATACACGGAAATTCTTGGGGGAAACCTGTTTCAGTCTAGAGACTCACACCCCAAGATATACTTGCAGCTGTAATTGTCGCAAAAGGTGGCTCTACAAAGTATTGACTTTTGGGGGGTGAATAGTTATGCACGCTCAAGTTTTCCGTTTTTTTTTTTGCTTATTTCTTGTTTGTTTCACAATAAAAAATATTTTGCATCTTCAAAGCTGTAGGCATGATGTGTAAATTAAATGATACAAACCTCCCAAAAATAAATTTTAATTCCAGGTTGTAAGGCAACAAAATAGGAAAAATGCCAAGGGGGTGAATATTTTCGCAAGCCACTGTACTCACTGGACATGTCACTCGTTGAGTAAGTTTGGGATGCTCTGGATCAACGTGTACAACAGCGTGTTCCAGTTCCCGCCAATATCCAGCAACTTCGCATAGCCATTGAAGTGGAGTGGGACAACGTTCCACAGGCCATGATCAACAGCCTGATCAACTCTATGCAAAGGATATGAGTTGTGCTGCATGAGGCAAATGTTGGTCACACCAGTTATAGACTGGTTTTCAATATCTGGTAAATTTGCTAATAATTATGTTATGACATCACATGCCCAACCTACCTTCAAAAGTATTTTACAATCATAATGTATTCGAAAAACAGTTTCCATTATAATTTGTCACAATAAATAGTTAGACAACAAATGTTGTCAATCTTTAGAAAATGTCTCCTATATCTGCCGTTTCCATTACACGGGTTGCAATGATTGCTTCTGTCAAATAAACCCGGGTTAATGGAAACCTGCCCAATGCCTCTCAATGGTGAGGATGTGTCTAAGGCCCTGAGCTACTGTGAAAGACTGCAGAGACACAGGCCCAGTGAGGGAATGACACAAATTACTTTGATTGTCTCACAATGAGCTCTGTCTGTCCCTAGAGGCCAATGAGAAACCCATTGAAACAGACAGAAGGAAGGAGCAAATTAAGACTTGAGGTTCATCAATAGCGATCGCTGTTAGGAGTTGTAATTAATACTCTCTAACAAGGCAATGGGAAAAGAGCCAAGCATGCACTGGCAGGCTGGGCAGCCTAACTGACAAGCTTCTGTTTCCTGTCACAACACGAGGAGATCCCAGCTTAATAAAAAATCATGTCTTTGATTATGTCATCCCAGTTCTATTTCAGTGTGCTATTAAACCCTGGGAGGAACACACAGGTAAGGGCACCCCAGGGCCACCAGAGACGTGTGTTGTCATGTAGAGGTCGACCGATTAATCGGAATGGCCGATTAATTAGGGCCGATTTCAAGTTTTCATAACAATCGGAAATCTGTATTTTTGGACACCGATTTGGCCAATTTAAAAATGTTTTTATTAAATATTTATTTACACCTTTATTTAACTAGGCAAGTCAGTTCAGAACACATTCTTATTTTCAATGACGGCCATGGAACGGTGGGTTAACTGCCTTGTTCAGGGGCAGAACGACAGATTTTTACCTTGTCAGCTCGGGGATTCAATCTTGCAAACTTACAGTTAACTAGTCCAACGCTCTAACCAGCTGCCTCTCATTGCACTCCACGAGGAGCCTGCCTGTTACGCGAATGCATTAAGCCAAGGTAAGTTGCTAGCTAGCATTAAACTTATCTTATAAAAAAACAATCAACCAATCAATCATAATCACTTGTTAACTACACATGGTTGATGATATTACTAGTTTATCTAGCATGTCCTGCGTTGCATATAATCGATGCGGTGCGTATTTGCGAAAAAGGACTGTCCTTGCTCCAATGTGTACCTAACCATAAACATCAATGCCTTTCTTAAAATCAATACACAGAAGTATATATTTTTAAACCTGCATATTTAGCTAAAATAAATCCAGGTTAGCAGGCAATATTAACCAGGTGAAATCGTGTCACTTCTCTTGCGTTCATTGCATGCAGAGTCAGGGTATATGCAACAGTTTGGGCCACCTAATTTGCCAGAATTTTACGTAATTATGACATAAAATTGAAGGTTGTGCAATGTAACAGGAATATTTAGACTTATGGATGCCACCCATTAGATAAAATACGGAACGGTTCCGTATTTCACTGAAAGAATAAACGTCTTGTTTTCGAGATGATAGTTTCCAGATTCTACCATATTAATGACGTAAGGCTCGTATTTCTGTGTGTTATTATGTTATAATTAAGTCTATGATTTGATAGAGCAGTCTGACTGAGCGATGGTAGGCACCAGCAGGCTCGTAAGCATTCATTCAAACAGCACTTTCGTGCGTTTTGCCAGCAGCTCTTTGCTGTGCTTCAAGCATTGCGCTGTTTATGACTTCAAGCCCATCAACTTCCGAGATTAGGCTGGTGTAACAGATGTGAAATGGCTAGCTAGTTAGCGGGGTGCACACTAATAGCGTTTCAAATGTCACTCGCTCTGAGACTTGGAGTAGGTATTCCCCTTGCTCTGCATGGGTAACGCTGCTTCGAGGGTGGCTGTTGTCGATGTGTTCCTGGCTCGAGCCCAGGTAGGGGCGAGGAGAGGGGCGGAAGCTATACTGTTACACTGGCAATACTAAAGTGCCTATAAGAACATCCAATAGTCAAAGGTATTTGAAATACAAATGGTATAGAGAGAAATAGTCCTATAATTCCTATAATAACTACAACCTAAAACTTCTTACCTGGGAATATTGAAGACTCATGTTAAAAGGAACCACCAGCTTTCATATGTTCTCATGTTCTGAACAAGGAACTTAAACGTTAGCTTTCTTACATGGCACATATTGCACTTTTACTTTCTTCTCCAACACTTTGTTTTTGCATTATTTTAACCAAATTGAACATGTTTGATTATTTATTTGAGGCTAAATTGATTTATTGATGTATTATATTAAGTTAAAATAAGTGTTCATTCAGTATTGTTGTAATTGTCATTATTACAAATAAATTAAAGAAATCAGCCGATTAATCGGTATCGGCTTGTTTTTGGTCCTCCAATAAATCGGTATCGGTATCGGCATTGAAAAATCATAATCGGTTGACCTCTAGTGCCATGACAGGGACAGTAAATGTTGAAGTTAATAACATACAACTGTGTTGTTTTGCATGATTTTATTTAACTTCTTGGTGACGGGGCAGTATTTTCACGTCCGGATGAAATGCATGCCCAAATTCAACTGCCTGCTACTCATCCCCAGAAGGTAAGATATGCATATTATTAGTATTGGATGGAAAACACTCTGAAGTTTCTAAAACTGTTTGAATCATGTCTGTGAGTAGAACAGAACTTATTCAGCAGGCGAAACCCAGAGGACAAACCATTCAGTTTTTTCTTCTTCTTTGAGATCACTCTCTTTTCAATGGGATTTCATTTGGAATCCAGATTTCTAAGGGACCTTCTTGCAGTTCCTATCGCTTCCACTGGATGTCAACAGTCTTTAGATATTGGTTTAGGTTATTCCTTTGTGTAATGAAGAAGTACGGCCATATTGAATGAAGGTCACTTGAAGTGTACTGTTAGATAGAGGCGCGTGACCAGAAAGCATGCTTCAGTTTGTTTTCTTCCTGTATTGAACACAGATCATCCCGTCTTCAATTGTATCGATTATTTACGTAAAAAAATACCTAAAGTTGTATTACAAAAGTAGTTTGAAATGTTTTGGCAAAGTTTCCAGGTAACTTTTGAGATATTTTGTAGTCATGTTGCTCAAGTTGGAACCGGTGTTTTTCTGGATCAAACGCGCCAAATAAATGGACATTTTGGATATATATTGACGGAATTAATCGAACAAAAGGACCATTTGTGATGTTTATGGGACATATTGGAGTGCCAACAAAAGAAGCTCGTCAAAGGTAAGTTACAAATTATATTTTTTATTTCTGCGTTTTGTGTCGCGCCTGCAGGGTTGAAATATGCTTTCGCTCTTTTGTTTACGGAGGTGCTATCCTCAGATAATAGCTTCATTTTCTTTCGCCGAAAAGCCTTTTTGAAATCTGACATGTTGGCTGGATTCACAACAAGTGTAGCTTTAATTTGCTATCTTGAAGTGTGATTTAATGAAAGTTTGATTTTCATAGTAATTTATTTGAATTTGGCACTCTGCATTTTCCCTGGCTTTTGGCCAGGTGGAACGCTAGCGTCCCACATATCCCAGAGAGGTTTTAACTGACTTGCCTAGTTAAATAAAGGTTATGAACAAATTCTTATTTAAAATAACAGCCTACCCCGGCCAAACCCTCCCCTAAACCCAGATGATGCTGGGCCAATTGTGCACCGCCCTATGGAAATCCCGAATACGGCCGGTTGTGACACAGCCTGAGAACGAACCAGTGTCTGTAGCATTGCAATGCAGTGCCTTAGACCGCTGTGCCACTCACGAGGCCTGATCACACGATGATCACACACACATCAAATGACCAGCTGCCTCTAGCTTTGAGTTGTTGTTTTTTTCTTTAATCCAAATACTATTCACCAGACAAACGATTACAGTTGATGGTATCAGGTGTGCTGAAGTTTGTGTCAAAAACGTGTTCCACTGAGGCAACTAAAGATGAACTGTCCACCAAAACATATATCACAGTCAACAAACATCTGGTTCCCAAATAAAGCTCTGGTGATACTCCACAGCATTCAGAAACCCATAAAGAGTAGGACACTGGATATTCATAGCAACTCCTTTTAGCTGAGACAATAACCAGCTTAGGTTCCAGGGAGGCTTCTGAAGGTGTCATTCCATCCATACATGAGCTATAGAGTTGTCCGAGGACATTGTCACTGAAGTGGAGGCAGGGTGAGATTTCACCATGTCAATTCTTCTTTTAATGATCAGTAGGGTCTGATAAAGTCTCCCTCACCTCACCAATTATCAGTGCAGATAACGAAACCTAATCTAAGGCTCGGGTACAGCCCATGGTGTCAAAGCGAAAGTTCTAAACAAGGACCTTTCTCACAGTGGAAGATGATTTGTATTATGATATCCAAAATCCAGATGGTTTAGGTATCGTCTTCTAAGAGAGAATAGAAAATATCAACTCACATGGTCACACAGAGGAGGCCTGTGTGAAGGATGAGAGAACATATCTATGAAACATCCTGAACGTCATAGTTATTCACGTATGCATAGCAGCACTTAAGTGATCTCTTACAACAGAGGTTCATCATCTGCTGTGGAAACAATTGAGTGAATGAGGGGTCCAGACACTTTTTGTTGTTGTTGCTTTCACTTGTTTTTCAAGAACTTACCCTAACCAGCGATTAATTTCCTCATAAACAGAGGCTCTGAAAAGACATGAACAAATGCTCCAAAAACACCCAAATAAGTCATTTTAGAAACGGAAACACTCTCAGTATAGGGATGCAGGTCTTTAGATGTTGTACACATGAAATTGTGTCATTACAAACCTTATCCGCGACGTTATATCCAATTTAGTTGCGACTCGAGTGATACCTCTCTGTCCAGTCTACAGGTTACTGCCAAAATAAAGGAAACACTTGAGTAAATGAGGGATACAAAGTATATGAAAAGCAGGCGCATCCACACAGGAAGTTCCAGACATTTGTAGAATCGATGCCAAGGCACATTGAAGCTGTTCTGGTAGCTCATGGTAGCCCAATGCCACCATGAGCTCATGGTGGCCCAACGTTTTAAGATACTTCATGTTGGTGTTTCCTTTATTTTGGCAGTTACCTGTAGCAGCAGGTTACTCTGAGAATGGACAGCTGGTAACGGCTTGCGTCGAACAAAATTGATATAACGTTGCGGAAAATCTTTGGAATGACACAATTTAATGTGAACAACATGTAAAGAAAGACCTGCATCACTATATTGAGAGCTTTTTTGAGTGAGGTGTATTTGTGTGTTTTTGGAGCCTTTGTTCATGTTTTTTCAGAGCCCCCATAACGCACAACGACGATGAGAAAATATATTGCTGGTTGTGGTTAAAATTCTCAAAAACAAGTGAAATTGCAAAAAACAACTATTTCTGGACCCTTGTATAACATTCCATTTACATAAAAATGTTTGAAATGGTTGTAAAAAAAAAAGCTAAGAAATCTCCATAAACTTCTTAAAATGTATTTTTTTTTATTAGTGCCAAGATTTTACAGAGAATAAAGGAAGGCCGTTTAAGAGATTTGAGTGCCTGTAGTTCCCCTTTTTGTTTTCGTAGTCAAGACAGAGCCAGAAATAACTAAATATCTATATATGGTTGAAGTTTAACTATCTATCCTCATTACCCCTGTATCGCAACATCAATGAGTAAGACAACTAGCAGTTGTGATCTATTGGTCTTGTTTGTTGACATTTTGTATGCAAAGTCATGCTTCCAATTCCAAACATCTTAAGACATAGGGATGTGTCAGAATAATTCTGAGAACAACATTTAATCCCTGGTCTAATGATTTATGTACCACGTCTCCACTCACACGGGGAAGAGAAAAATGACTGACATAAATGGGGCTGTTGTCAACCCAGCAAAAATGAAAGTGACGGTTTTATCAGCTTAAATGTTAATATCACCATGTAAAGTCCGTCATGAGAGTCAGTCAACCAGCTCAGAAGGCTAAAAGCCTAGGTCCTTTTGCCATGCACCATTAACTTTCCAATGCATTTCACAAGTCACATGCACCAATCGTACTTTGTTTAGCATGTCCCAAACAATCTCTGCCCATGTGTTCGTTCTTCAATGTGCATTACAATCACTAGGCAAGGTGATTGAAAGCGCAAGAGCCGCTTCAAGTGAAACTGACTGCACCGTGAACCGCATTCGCCACACTGTCAGCCAAACAAGCAAAGTGCAAAGTTGAGCTACGTTAGAGGATGCAGGGACAACGAAAGACACACACAAAGTCGAGAGTCGACCCAGGGGAACGGGTGATGGGGACGAGACGTAATATTTGAGGAGGGGGAGAGAGTGGGGGAAAAGGAAGAGAGAGAAGGTGTGAGTACCTACTGTAGGCTGTTTCAGTAGACTCCTCTACCACCTGCTGTATCACCGGAGGGCTGCGCTGCGAGTGCTGATTCACCACAGAGAGGGGGATTTAAAAGGAGAGCGCTCTACTCAGACGGCACTGAGCAGCGATTGGACCAGTGCAGCGAGACTAAGTCATGGTTGTGTTGGTCTGGTCTGCATGAGGGAGGGGCAAGGGATGCAGAGAAACAGGGGTGAGTCTATCATTTAGCAGTGGGACTTCAGTAAACAGATTAAGGTCAATCTAGAATGATGCGGTCGCTTAGAGCTAACTCTCTGGGAATCTAAAGCCCCAACAAACAAAGTCCACCTGGTCCCAGTCCCAACCTTGGATCTGACGTGGGTACAGACACACTAAGTCACCATTTCCCCAGCAACCTCCCCCTTTGCAAATAATATCATTATTACACTAATGTGTAAAGCCCTGCAAAGATAGTTGACACGATGGACTCCTGACATGCACAGTAGACATCCTGACATTGCTGTGGGCCTTGGCTCTGATGGACTAATAAGTTTAAACTCTCGGTTCCATTCAGGGAAGGGGAGAGAAGGTGGTTAATCAGGCAATGGAGCGGTAGTTGCATTATGATCTTATGTAATATTACTTGGTTGAGAGGAGATGGAGATGAAAAGAGCCGATCGTGAATCGGGGGATGAAGGGAGCTCATCTTGGAGAAGGTGTGGGGTCATACTAATCAGAGATGGGGAGTATTATGCTACATGTATTTGAAATACGTATTTAAATAACTTGAGTATTTTGCCATTTTTAATTCACTGGCTTGAACTACAGTTCAGTTTATTTTGTAACAATATACACTAGAGGACTGTATTTTGTATTTTCTAAATACTTTTCAGCAGTCCTGATAAAAAAAATATATATATGGTCTATTTCTAAAATAAGCTGAAATTGAAAAAAACGGTGTTCACACATGTATTTGTTCCATTTACAATTGCAGAGGATATTTTACTTAAATAGTCTATTTTTATACATTTTTATGCCTACTTTAAATATATTTTCTGTATTTTAAAAATGTATTTTAAAAACTAATTTAAAAAATAAAATTTGTATTTTATTTTTATAATTTCTTTATGGTATTTTATAAGATATAAATCAAAATGTCTTTGCCCATCTCTAGTCATTCAAATGTGTACTTATTTGGGGATGGAGCTCATTAGAACAATAATACCCAGCATGCTTTGAAAGTGGTAATTTCAAATCAAATCAAATTTTATTGGTCACATACACATGGTTAGCAGATGTTAATGCGAGTGTAGCAAAATGCTTGTGCTTCTAGTTCCGACAATGCAATAATAACCAACGAGTAATCTAACCTAATAATTTCACAACAGCTACCTTATGCAAACAAGTGTAAAGGGATGAAGAATATGTACATAAAGATATATGAATGAGTGATGGTACAGAACGGCATAGGCAAGATGCAGTAGATGGTATCGAGTACAGTATATACATATGAGATGAGTAATGTAGGATATGTAAACATTATATTAAGTGGCATTGTTTAAAGTGGCTAGTGATACATTTTTTACATGTATGGCAGCAGCCACTCAATGTTAGTGGTGGCTGTTTAACAGTCTGATGGCCTTGAGATAGAAGCTGTTTTCAGTCTCTCGTACCCTGCTTTGATGCACCTGTACTGACATCGCCTTCTGGATGATAACGGGGTGAACAGGCAGTGGTGGTTGTTGTCCTTGATGATCTTTATGACCTTCCTGTGACATCGGGTGGTGTAGGTAGTGATGGTTGTGCAGACCTCACAACCCTCTAGAGAGCCTTACGGTTGTGGGTGGAGAAGCTGCCGTACCAGGCGTTGATACAGCTCGACAGGATGCTCTCGATTGTGAATCTGTAAAAGTTTGTGAGTGCTTTTGGTGACAAGCCGAATTTCTTCAGCCTCCTGAGGTTGAAGAGGCACTGCTACGCCTTCTTCACCACGCTGTCTGTGTGGGTGGACCAATTCAGTTTGTCGGTGATGTGTACGCCGAGGAACTTAAAACTTTCCACCCTCTCCACTACTGTACCGTCGATGTGGATAGGGGGTGCTCCCTCTGTTGTTTCCTGAAGTCCACGATCATCTCCTTTGTTTTGTTGACATTGAGTGTGAGGTTATTTTCCTGACACCACACTCCGAGGACCCTCACCACCTCCCTGTAGGCCGTCTCGTCGTTGTTGGTAATCAAGCCTACCACTGTAGTGTCAACTGCAAACTTGATGATTGAGTTGGAGGCGTGCATGGCCACGCAGTCGTGGGTGAACAGGGAGCACAGGAAAGGGCTCAGAACGCACCCTTGTGGGGCCCCAGTGTTGAGGATCAGCAGGGTGGAGATGTTGTTATCTACCCTCACCACCTGGGGGCGGCCCGTCAGGAAGTCCAGTACCCAGTTCCACAGGGCGGGGTCGAGACCCAGGGTCTCGAGCTTGATGACGAGTTTGGAGGGTACTGTGGTGTTAAATGGTGAGCTGTAGTCGATGAAAAGCAATCTCACGTAGGTATTTTGTCCAGATGGGTTAGGGCCGTGTGCAGTGTGGATGCGATTGCGTCGTCTGTGGACCTATTGGGGCGGTAAGCAAATTGGAGTGGATCTAGGGTGTCAGGTAGGGTGGAGGTGATATGGTCCTTGACTAGTCTCTCAAAGCATTTCATGATGACGGAAGTGAGTGCTACGGGGCGGTAGTCGTTTAGTTCAGTTACCTTAGCTTTCTTGGGAACAGGAACAATGGTGGCCCTCTTGAAGCATGTGGGAACAGCAGACTGGGGATGCCGTCTGGGCCTGCAGCCTTGCGAGGGTTAACACGTTTAAATGTTTTACTCACGTCGGCTACAGTGAAGGAGAGTCTGCAGGTTTTGGTAGCGGGACGTGTCAGTGGCACTGTATTGTCCTCAAAGTGAGCGAAGAAGTTGTTTAGTCTGTCTAGGAGCAAGACATCCTGGTCCGCGATGGGGCTGGTTTTCTTTTTGTAATCCGTGATTGACTGTAGACCCTGCCACATACCTCTTGTGTCTGAGCCGTTGAATTGCGACTCTACTTTGTCTCTATACTGACGCTTAGCTTGGTCATTTTTACATTTAGGTAATTTAGCATCCAGAGCAATTTACATCCAGTGCATTCAACTAAAGTAGATAAACAACCACAGATCACAGTCATAGCAAATCAAACATTTTTGCTACCATTACTGAGAATATTTTTGAGGTTAAGGGGGAAAATTGCAAATGTATTTTGAAAATATATACTGTACTTGCAAAAGTATTTTGTATTTTATTTTGATACATTAGGTTTTAGGGTACATTGTAATTGTATTTTGTAAATCTTTTACTATTATTTAGTAAAATATTGTGTTTAAAAGAGGGAGAGAAGAAAAACAAGAAAATAAGGACTTGTATATGTAACCACCAGCCTGTTGCGCCTGCATTAACATGAATTATGGATGCCATCACAAAGAAGCTAAAATATTCAAAAGGTACCAATTATGTAATGACATTCTACGCTGGGAAACAATGGACCAACTCTCTCACATGAACAGCATCATCACAGCTCCTTCTACCCCTTGTACATTTATGACGGGTGTTAAAAATACATTGACAACCACAAAAACAAGCCCAATTTGTTACAGTACAGAGCCCTTTGACCGAAACCAGACAGTTTACAGTGTAAAAAGTGCTGTTATGTAGAATAAATTGAAGGGGCTATGGCTTGTCTCCCCTGCCCCTTCTGAGAAGCGAGGGGAAAAGGCTGCAGAGCAAGCAGATGTTTCTACCCTCTGTAACATCTGTCTGAGCGATAGGTAATCAGTTGCAGAACTTTACTGTTTGTCCCATTTTAGTAGTACGCCTCAAAACAAAGTGGTGGACACATTTTAAAGGTACGAGCATCAGCAAGAGAAAAGGCATCAGTCTACAATATAGTCTTGGGCATGTTTATTGTTAAAAAATGTGGAATATAAATATTGTGTGTTTCAAGCAGCTTCAGCTAGAAAGAGATGAGCCGTGGGGCGAATAGTGTGGCATTCTGTTGTCTAAACTGTCAATGTGACAAAAAGTATACACAAAACAAATAGGGAAAAGCACAGACCCAGTTTTCTACAGATAGATTACCCCAGATGACAAGTGTAAAGTACTATATGTAGTGATGAGTTTCCAACATTGACCTAAACAGATTTTGGGGGGGATTATAATTGTCCATCTAAATGTAATTGAGGGTGTCCTCATTTGCTTTGGCAATGTTAACATGCCAATAAAGCCCCTTGAATTGAATTGAAAGGATGTCTTCATGAAGTGACAGAGACAACAGTGGACTTTTCTACATCACACCAGTTTATCCACCCACTTAAAGTCCAATCTCACTGATTTGGCATGTCTCGGTGTGTAGCCTACTCTTGAGGTGAGCCATATTGTCCACAATTTGTTTTCAGAACATTCACTGGCAAAAACGTACAGGGGGAAAAAAATGGGCGTGTGTTATCTTTTAATTGAAGAGGCCCTGACCAGGGAACATGACAAGTGGCTGGATTTGGCCTGGAGCGAGGGGAGAAAGGACGGGGTACACAGACTTGTTTTACCCCACTTCTAAAAATGTCAACTGCACACACACACACACACACACACACACACACACACACACACACACACACACACACAGTCAGTGGTGTAATGTACTAAAGTGAAAATACTTTAAAGTACTACTTGCAGTTGAAATCGGAGGTTTACATACACCTGAAACAAATACATTTAAACTCAGTATTTCACAATTCATGACATTTAATCCTAGTAAAAATTCCCTGTCTTAGGTCAGTTAGGATCACCACTTTAGTTTAAGAATGTGAAATGTCAGAATAATAGTAGAGAGAATGATTTATTTCAACTTGTATTTCTTTCATTACATTCCCAGTGGGTCAGAAGTTTACATACACTCAATTAATATTTGGTAGCATTGCCTTTAAATAGTTTGGGTCAAACGTTTCAGGTAGCCTTCCACAAGTTTACCACAATAAATTGGGTGAATTTTGGCTCCTGACAGAGCTGGTGTAACTGAGTCAGGTTTTATAGGCCTCCTTGCTTGCACACGCTTTTTCAGTTCTGCCCACAAATTTTCTATAGGATTTAGGTCAGGGCTTTGTGATGGCCACTCCAATACCTTGACTTTGTTGTCCTTAAGCCATGTTGCCACAACTTTGGAAGTATGCTTGGGGGTCATTGTCCATTCGGAAGACCCATTTGTGATCAAGTTTTAACTTCCTGACTGATGTCTTGAGATGTTGCTTCAATATATCCACATAATTCTCTTTCCTCATGATGCCATCTATTTTGTGAAGTGCACCAGTCCCTCCTGCAGAAAAGCACCCACACAACATGATGCTGCTACCCCTGTGCATCACGGTTGGGATGGTGTTCTTCCGCTTGCAAGCCTCCCTCTTTTTCCTCCAAACAGAACAATGGTCATTATGGCCAAACAGTTCTATTTTTGTTTCATCAGACGAGAGGACATTTCTTCAAAAAGTACGATCTTTGTCCCCATGTGCAGTTGCAAACCGTAGTCTGGCTTTTTTATGGCGGTTTTGGAGCAGTGGCTTCTTCCTTGCTGAGCGGCCTAATGTGATTATGTCTATATAGGACTCGTTTTACTGTGGATATAGATGCTTTTGTACCGGTTTCCTCCAGCATCTTCACAAGGTCCTTTGCTGTCGTTCTAGGATTGATTTGCACTTTTCGCACCAAAGTACATTAATCTCTAGGAGACAGAAAGCATCTCCTTCCTGAGTGGTATGACGGCTGCGTGGTCCCATGGTGTTTATACATACGTACTATTGTTTATACAGACCACAGAACGTGGTACCTTCAAGCGTTTGCAAATTGCTCCCAAGGATGACCCAGACTTGTGGAGGTCTACAAGTTGTTTTTCTTAGGCCTTGGCTGATTTCTTTTGACTTTCCCATGATGTCAAGCAAAGAAGCACTAAGTTTGAAGGTAGGCCTTGAAATACATCCACATGTACACCTCCAATTGATTCAAATTATGTCAATTAGCCTATCAGAAGCTTCTAAAGCCATGACAGCATTTTCTGGAATTTTCCAAGCTGTTTAAATCACAGTCAACTTAGTGTATGTAAACTTCTGACCCACTGGAATTGTGATACAGCAAATTATAAGTGAAATAATCTGTCTGTAAACAATTGTTGTAAAAATGACTTGTGTCATGCACAAAGTAGACGTCCTAACCGACCTTCCAAAACTATAGTTTGTTAACAAGAAATTTGTGGTATTTTGTTGAGGTATCTGTACTTTACTATTTATATTTCGGACAACTTTTACTTCCCCACATTCCTAAAGAAAATAAATGTACTTTTCACTGCATACATTTTCCCCGACACTTAAAAGTACTCGTTACATTTTGAATGCTTAACAGGACAGGACAGTGGTCCAATTTACCACTTATCAAGTGAACATACTGCCTCTGATCTGGTGGACTCACTAAACACAAATGCTTTGTTTGTAAATTATGTCTGAGTGTTGGAGTGTGTCGCTGGCTATCCGTAAATAAATAAAGAACAAGAAAATTGTGCCGTCTGATTTGCTTAATATTAGCAATTTGAAATTATTTATACTTTTATGTTTACTTTTGATACCTACGTATATTTTTGCAATTACATTTTCTTTTAATACTTACTTAAGTATATTTTAAAACCAAATAGTTTTAAACTTCTTATTGGATTACCTTCACTTATATTTGAGTCATTTTCTATTAAGGTATCTTTACTTCCACTCAAGTATGACAACTGGGTACTTTTTCAACCATTGCACGCACGCACGCACACACACACACACACACACACACACACACACACACACACACACACACACACACACACACACACACACACACACACACACACACACACACACACACACACACACACACACACACACACACACACACACACACACACACACACACACACACACTTCCACTCACTTTGATCACTCTTGCCCTGAACATGGTCTATCCAGCTCAATTTGCTTACACCCTCCTCTGTTGAACTGATATACCAGCACTGTTAAGCTTTTCCACACATGCATGTTCATCATGCTTGAGAGAACGGCTGAGTTGAGAGCATCGCATGAAACTTATTTGTATACATTTCATTGGTGGGAGATGAGTTTCATCTAGTCATAATTGAACGGAACACTACAGTCCCTTGATTTCCAGGTCAGGAGACGTTGTGTGTTCAAAAGGAGGATGTGATGATGTCCAATTGTTGTTCCATGTGATGGTGGATAACCATGGTGATTATCCTGTACTAAAGTAGCTCTCCTCGATTATTGGTGTGTATGTAAACCTATGGTCAGTATTAAGCACTGGGATAGAATGTCCATTCTGAGGGCATCAGATTCCCCTAATGCACCCTCATCTTTTCAACGCCTGAATAGCTCTTAAATCCTCCATCTCTTCTCTCATCCCAGTGAGCAGCACAAAGCATTGTGTCCATTGCTCCGCCACTGTCAGATTATCTGGTGTGTGTGTGTGTGGACAGATGATTCCTTTTTTTTCGTGAGGGAATTAACCGTAGATTATTTTTTTTAACACAGGGGTTTGTCATCGCCTCAAAACAGGGCTCTGGGTTATATAAGTAACTTCATCTGCTCCTCTATGTTATCCCCTATTAATTGGACTGGTTTGCCATGCTATCGTCCCCGGTCACATGAGAGAGCGCATTTATTTTATTGCCATGCAAATCCAATGAGAACAAGCTTTGTCAATTTGCCCTGCCATTGTTTGTATGGGATCCATCCAACTGATACACCAGTGCCACAGGAAGTAAGATGCTACAGGGCTCTTTATTTCTCACTGGGTGGCTTAGGGAATGCACTGAGCACATCATCTGACTGTTTTCAATAAGACTACAGGGATCTAAGTCTCCTTTGGTTCCTCGAGTATAGGGATGGGCAACTGGTGGGCCGGGGCCATGCCCCCCTTTTGTAGACCGGCCAATCAATTCCCCCAACCAAAAAATAAAATAATATACAGTATACAGTACCAGTTAAAAGTTTGGACATAACCACTGAGTCAAGACTTTTCTTTATTTTTACTATTTTCTACATTGTAGAATAATAGTGAAGACATCAACACTATGAGATATCACAAATGGAATCATGTAGTAACCAAAACAGTGTTAAAGAAATCATAATATATTTTAGATTCTGGCCACACTTTGCCTTGATGACAGCTTTGCACACTCTTTGCATTCTCTCAATCAGCTTCATGTGGAATGCTTTTCCAACAGTCTTGAAGTAGTTCCACATTTGCTGAGCACTGCTTTTCCTTCACTCTGCGGTCCAACTCATCCCAAACCATCTCAGTTGGTTTGAGGTTCGGGTAATTGTGGAGGCCAGGTCATCTGATGCAGCACTCCGTCACTCTCCTTCTTGGTCATTGTCCTTTTGAAAAAAACAAATGATAGTCCCACTAAACGCAAACCAGATGGGATGGCGTATTGCTGCAGAATGCTGTGGTAGCCATGCTGGTTAAGTGTGCCTTGAATTCTAAATAAATCACAGACAGTGTCACCAGCAAAGCACCCCCACCACTCCTCCATGTTTTATGGTGGAAACTACACATGCAGAGATAATCCGTTCACCTACTCTGCGTCTCACAAAGAAATGGCGGTTGGAACAAAAATCTAAAATTTGGACTCATCAGACCAAAAGACATATTTCCACCTGTCTAATGTCATTGCTTGTGTTCTTATCGGTGTCCTTTAGTAGTGGTTTCTGTGCAGAAATTCGACCATGAAGGCCTGATTCACGCAGTCTCCTCTGAACAGTTGATGTTGAGATGTGTCTGTTACATGAACTCTGTGAAGCATTTATTGTGCTGCAATTTCTGAGGCTGGTGACTCTAATAAACTTATCTTCTGCAGCAGAGGTAAATCTGGGTCTTCCTTTCCTGTGGCGGTCCTCATGAGATCCACATTCATCATAGCGCTTGATGGTTTTTGCGACTGCACTTGAAGAAACTTTAACATTTTACAGGGTGACTGATCCTCATGTCTTAAAGTAATGATGGACTGTCATTACTCTTTGCTTATTTGAGCTGTTCTTGCCATAATATGGACTTGGTCTTTTGCCAAATATGGCTATCTTCTGTATACCAACCCTACCTTGTCACAACACAGCTGATTGGCTCAAATGCATTAAGAAGAAAGGAAATTGCACAAATTAACTTTTAACAAGGCACACCTGTTAATTGAAATGAATTCCAGGTGATTACCTCATGAAGCTGGTTGAGAGAATGCCAAGTGTGCAAAGCTGTCATCAATACTACTTTGGCTACTTTGAAGAATCTAAAATATATTTAGATTTGTTTAACACTTTTTGGGTTAATACATGATTCCATGTGTGTTATTTCATAGTTGTGATGTCGTCACTATTATTCTACAATGTAGAAAATAGTACAAATAAATAAAAACCCTTGAATGAGTAGGTGTGTCCAAACTTTTGAGAGGTATATGTGTCACACACAGAGTATATAAATGTTTTTATTGAAGCTAAGTCGGGGTCTCAACTTACTTAGAGTTAGAATAGTAGAACGCACAGGTTCAATATCGAAATTTGGTTGTGTATCAGCAGTTTCTCTTGTTGTCACTAACAGTCACTCCATTAGCTTATGTCAGCAAACATTTTTTAGATTGGAAAATTAGTCTAGCCAGCTATCTAATCTTGTAGTAATCATTGTTGAATTACCGACTGGGGGGGTACCCATATATATATTTTTTGTCAACCTCACCTCAGGAGACGGGGGCGAAAAGGTTTTGCCCACTTAGGACCCCCAAAAGGCTCTGACTGCATATGTGGGTATAGATGTGGGTACACAGAACCCGCGAGCCACTGCGACCTCTCGTGATCAGTTCAGATTTCTTGTGGCCCTTTCACCCCCAACAAAGTTGATCGTACCTGCTCCAGTGAGTCAGTGAATAATATACAACTGTCAGACATTCTTTTTTCGATTTAAGAAGTCATCTGACCATTTACTCCACTACAATTTCTCTGGAGTCATTAAACTCTCAGAAAAACATTTCCCCTGAGAGGTTGAATTTGATGGCTAGGGGTTTACCCTGAAATGTGATTAAAGCTACACAGTCAACGCACGCACCCTCTATGAGAGGGTAGTATTTATATATAAGTGGTGCACGTTTGAGGGTTGGTGTTAGGTAAAAGGCGTTTCTCATTTTCAGAGCACTTTGGTGGTAATGTTGATGTTCTTGCAAGAGCTTTTTGAGCAAGGCCTTTCTTTTTCCACATTGAAGTGTTATATGGCAGCCATCTCGACGTGTCATGCTGGGCTTGATGGCTCTACCCCAGGGACTCATCCGGTCCGGTGGTCCGGTTTCTGAAAGGTGTTCGTCGGCTCAGACCAGTGTCTAAGCCTATGGCACTGACCTTGGACTTGGCTTTGGTGCTGGACGCTCTGTGTGAGCCTCCGTTTGAACCATTGGAGTCTGTGGACCTAAAGGACATTCCTTCAAAACTGCCCTGCTCATGGCCTTGGTGTCGGCCAAGAACGTAGGGAATCTCCATACATCTCAACACTATCAGTACACCCTTCCTGTTTGGAGTTTGCGCCTGGCAACTTCAAAGTGATGTTACTTCCGAATCCAGCTTTGTTCCCAAGTTAATAGCCATGTCTTACCTGACTGTCAAGATGTTCCCTTTCCCACCCCTCAGTTTGCTTCCAGTGAACAACCCGCCTGTGTCAGGTGAGCGCTTTATGCGCGTATATGGATAGGAACAAGGATATCTACGTTTGTGCCCAGCTTTTTGTCTGTTTCGCTAATCCAGCTCGGGGTAGGGCACTTTCTCATTGGATTGTGGAGGCTATCTCCCTGTCACGTGACAGCAAAGGACAAGGGTCGCCTAGCAGTGTGCGTGCCCACTCCACTTGGGGTGTGGCGTCTTATTGGGCATTGTTCAGGGGCCTGACGATTGGTGATGTCTGTTTCGCAGCGAGTTGGGGATCCCCACATTCCTTTGTGAGATTTTAATCGCTTGAATGTAACTGCTCCCAGTGTGGCTCATAGTGTTCTTATGGCTGAGTCCGGGAGTGGGTGTTAGGCAGCTTCCAGGTTGCAGACTTATCTGGGTTACCACAGTTCCCTGTGGATTTGCGCCTTGGGCTGACTTGAGGTGCGGCACAGCGTAAAGTGCGCATTATCAGGGTTACCACAGTTTCCTGTGGGTTTGAGCCTCGGGCTGCCGTGGCAACGTGTGAGTACACAGTTTCTGGGTTACTGCAGGATTCCAGTGGGTTTGAGCCCCGGGCTGCCGTGCACTTCACCAAGTCAGGAGTTCTGTTATTTTGGACTTGCAGTTCCTTGTACGAGTTCTGACATTTCAGGCTCACAAGGTAAGTAATGTTTTTGGAACTGTGGGGTCTATTGGCAGCTTGTCAGTGTGTATAGCCATGAAGTAGCAGGTTATGGTTCCCTATATGGGGCTCTGACAGTTCAGGCTTCTTGGGTGAGTATTAGGGGAAATGTGTCTTCTGTAAAACCCTTATTGGAGCCGGTGGAACCTGTGTGTGCTTGGGCTGCTGTGTGCCTCCTAGTTTGGTAGCCTCTGAGCCATCATGGGGCGTGATTGTACAGTGCCTTGCGAAAGTATTCGGCCCCCTTGAACTTTGCAACCTTTTGCCACATTTCAGGCTTCAAACATAAAGATATAAAACTGTATTTTTTTGTGAAGAATCAACAACAAGTGGGACACAATCATGAAGTGGAACGACATTTATTGGATATTTCAAACTTTTTTAACAAATCAAAAACTGAAAAATTGGGCATGCAAAATTATTCAGCCCCCTTAAGTTAATACTTTGTAGCGCCACCTTTTGCTGCGATTACAGCTGTAAGTCGCATGGGGTATGTCTCTATCAGTTTTGCACATTGAGAGACTGACATTTTTTCCCATTCCTCCTTGCAAAACAGCTCAAGCTCAGTGAGGTTGGATGGAGAGCATTTGTGAACAGCAGTTTTCAGTTCTTTCCACAGATTCTCGATTGGATTCAGGTCTGGACTTTGACTTGGCCATTCTAACACCTGGATATGTTTATTTTTGAACCATTCCATTGTAGATTTTGCTTTATGTTTTGGATCATTGTCTTGTTGGAAGACAAATCTCTGTCCCAGTCTCAGGTCTTTTGCAGACTCCATCAGGTTTTCTTCCAGAATGGTCCTGTATTTGGCTCCATCCATCTTCCCATCAATTTTAACCATCTTCCCTGTCCCTGCTGAAGAAAAGCAGGCCCAAACCATGATGCTGCCACCACCATGTTTGACAAGGATATCTACGTTTGTGCCCAGCTTTTTGTCTGTTTCGCTAATCCAGCTCGGGGTAGGGCACTTTCTCATTGGATTGTGGAGGCTATCTCCCTGTCACGTGACAGCAAAGGACAAGGGTCGCCTAGCAGTGTGCGTGCCCACTCCACTTGGGGTGTGGCGTCTTATTGGGCATTGTTCAGGGGCCTGACGATTGGTGATGTCTGTTTCGCAGCGAGTTGGGGATCCCCACATTCCTTTGTGAGATTTTAATCGCTTGAATGTAACTGCTCCCAGTGTGGCTCATAGTGTTCTTATGGCTGAGTCCGGGAGTGGGTGTTAGGCAGCTTCCAGGTTGCAGACTTATCTGGGTTACCACAGTTCCCTGTGGATTTGCGCCTTGGGCTGACTTGAGGTGCGGCACAGCGTAAAGTGCGCATTATCAGGGTTACCACAGTTTCCTGTGGGTTTGAGCCTCGGGCTGCCGTGGCAACGTGTGAGTACACAGTTTCTGGGTTACTGCAGGATTCCAGTGGGTTTGAGCCCCGGGCTGCCGTGCACTTCACCAAGTCAGGAGTTCTGTTATTTTGGACTTGCAGTTCCTTGTACGAGTTCTGACATTTCAGGCTCACAAGGTAAGTAATGTTTTTGGAACTGTGGGGTCTATTGGCAGCTTGTCAGTGTGTATAGCCATGAAGTAGCAGGTTATGGTTCCCTATATGGGGCTCTGACAGTTCAGGCTTCTTGGGTGAGTATTAGGGGAAATGTGTCTTCTGTAAAACCCTTATTGGAGCCGGTGGAACCTGTGTGTGCTTGGGCTGCTGTGTGCCTCCTAGTTTGGTAGCCTCTGAGCCATCATGGGGCGTGATTGTACAGTGCCTTGCGAAAGTATTCGGCCCCCTTGAACTTTGCAACCTTTTGCCACATTTCAGGCTTCAAACATAAAGATATAAAACTGTATTTTTTTGTGAAGAATCAACAACAAGTGGGACACAATCATGAAGTGGAACGACATTTATTGGATATTTCAAACTTTTTTAACAAATCAAAAACTGAAAAATTGGGCATGCAAAATTATTCAGCCCCCTTAAGTTAATACTTTGTAGCGCCACCTTTTGCTGCGATTACAGCTGTAAGTCGCATGGGGTATGTCTCTATCAGTTTTGCACATTGAGAGACTGACATTTTTTCCCATTCCTCCTTGCAAAACAGCTCAAGCTCAGTGAGGTTGGATGGAGAGCATTTGTGAACAGCAGTTTTCAGTTCTTTCCACAGATTCTCGATTGGATTCAGGTCTGGACTTTGACTTGGCCATTCTAACACCTGGATATGTTTATTTTTGAACCATTCCATTGTAGATTTTGCTTTATGTTTTGGATCATTGTCTTGTTGGAAGACAAATCTCTGTCCCAGTCTCAGGTCTTTTGCAGACTCCATCAGGTTTTCTTCCAGAATGGTCCTGTATTTGGCTCCATCCATCTTCCCATCAATTTTAACCATCTTCCCTGTCCCTGCTGAAGAAAAGCAGGCCCAAACCATGATGCTGCCACCACCATGTTTGACAGTGGGGATGGTGTGTTCAGTGTGATGAGCTGTGTTGCTTTTACGCCAAACATAACGTTTTGCATTGTTGCCAAAAAGTTCAATTTTGGTTTCATCTGACCAGAGCACCTTCTTCCACATGTTTGGTGTGTCTCCCAGGTGGCTTGTGGCAAACTTTAAACGACACTTTTTATGGATATCTTTAAGAAATGGCTTTCTTCTTGCCACTCTTCCATAAAGGCCAGATTTGTGCAATATACGACTGATTGTTGTCCTATGGACAGAGTCTCCCACCTCAGCTGTAGATCTCTGCAGTTCATCCAGAGTGATCATGGGCCTCTTGGCTGCATCTCTGATCAGTCTTCTCCTTGTATGAGCTGAAAGTTTAGAGGGACGGCCAGGTCTTGGTAGATTTGCAGTGGTCTGATACTCCTTCCATTTCAATATTATCACTTGCACAGTGCTCCTTGGGATGTTTAAAGCTTGGGAAATCTTTTTGTATCCAAATCCGGCTTTAAACTTCTTCACAACAGTATCTCGGACCTGCCTGGTGTGTTCCTTGTTATTCATGATGCTCTCTGCGCTTTTAACGGACCTCTGAGACTATCATAGTGCAGGTGCATTTATACGGAGACTTGATTACACACAGGTGGATTGTATGTATCATCATTAGTCATTTAGGTCAACATTGGATCATTCAGAGATCCTCACTGAACTTCTGGAGAGAGTTTGCTGCACTGAAAGTAAAGGGGCTGAATAATTTTGCACGCCCAATTTTTCAGTTTTTGATTTGTTAAAAAAGTTTGAAATATCCAATAAATGTCGTTCCACTTCATGATTGTGTCCCACTTGTTGTTGATTCTTCACAAAAAAATACAGTTTTATATCTTTATGTTTGAAGCCTGAAATGTGGCAAAAGGTCGCAAAGTTCAAGGGGGCCGAATACTTTCGCAATGCACTGTACATATTACCTCAATTACCACGACTAATCGGTGCCCCCGCACATTGACTCTGTTGTTTTACTGCTGCTCTTTAACTACTTGTTACTTTTATTTCTAATTCTTATTCATATTTTTCAAACTGCATTGCTGGTTAGGGGCTTGTAATTAAGCATTTCACTGTAAGGTCTACAGCTATTGTATTCGGTGCATGTGACGAATAAAATTTGATTTGATTTATTGAAACTCTGAACAGAGTTAGAATAGTAGAATACACAGGTGTAATTTCATCTTGTTTCTGTTGTTATGTCAGTCACTGACAGCCACTCAATTAGCCTATGTCAGCAAAACCTTTTTTGATTGGTAAATTAGTCTAGCCAGCTATCTAAACTAGAGGTCGACCGATTAATCAGGGCCGATTTCAAGTTTTCATAACAATCGGTAATCGGACGCCGAATATGGCCTATTACATTGCAATCCGCGAGGACACTGCCTGGCAGGTTGCCCACCTGTTACGCGAGTGCAGCAAGGGGCCAAAGTAAGTTGCTAGCTAGCATTAAACTTATCTTTTAAAAACGATAAATATTTTTCACTAGTTAACTACACATGGTTGATGAAATTACTAGGTTAACTAGCTTGTCCTGTGTTGCATACAGTGGGGAGAACAAGTATTTGGTACACTGCAGATTTTGCAGGTTTTCCTACTTACAAAGCATGTAGAGGTCTATAATTTTTATTATAGGACCACTTCAACTGTGAGAGACGGAATCGAAAACAAAAATCCAGAAACTCACATTGTATGATTTTTAAGTAATTAATTTGCATTTTATTGCATGACATAAGTATTTGATCACCTACCAACAAGTACGAATTCTGGCTCTCACAGACCTGTTAGTTTTTCTTTAAGAAGCCCTCCTGTTCTCCACTCATTACCTGTATTAACTGCACCTGTTTGAACTCGTTACCTGTATAAAAGACACCTGTCCATACACTCAATCAAACAGACTCCAACCTCTCCACAATGGCCAAGACCAGAGAGGGTGTAAGGACATCAGGGATGAAATTGTAGACCTGCACAAGGCTGGGATGGGCTACAGCACAATAGGCAAGCAGCTTGGTGAGAAGGCAACAACTGTTGGTGCAATTATTAGAAAATGGAAGAAGTTCAAGAAGACGATCAATCACCCTCGGTCTGGGGCTCCATGCAAGATCTCACCTCGTGGGGCATCAATGATCATGAGGAAGGTGAGGGTTCAGCCCAGAACTACACGGCAGGACCTGGTCAATGACCTGAAGAGAGCTGGGACCACAGTCTCAAAGAAAACCATTAGTAACACACTACGCTGTCATGGATTAAAATACTGCAGAGCACACAAGGTCCCCCTGCTCAAGCCAGCGCATGTCCAGGCCCGTCTGAAGTTTGCCAATGACCATCTGGATGATCCAGAGGAGGAATGGGAGACGATCATGTGGTCTGATGAGACAAAAATAGAGCTTTTTGGTCTAAACTCCACTCGCCGTGTTTGGAGGAAGAAGAAGGATGAGTACAACCCCAAGAACACCATCCCAACCGTGAAGCATGGAGGTGGAAACATCATTCTTTGGGGATGCTTTTCTGCAAAGGGGACAGGGTGACTGCACCGTATTGAGTGGAGGATGGATGGGGCCATGTATCGCGAGATCTTGGCCAACAACCTCCTTCCCTCAGTAAGAGCATTGAAGATGGGTCGTGGCTGGGTCTTCCAGCATGACAACGACCCGAAACACACAGCCAGGGCAACTAAGGAGTGGCTCTGTAAGAAGCATCTCAAGGTCCTGGAGTGGCCTAGCCAGTCTCCAGACCTGAACCCAATAGAAAATCTTTGGAGGGAGCTGAAAGTCTGTATTGCCCAGCGACAGCCCCGAAACCTGAAGGATCTGGAGAAGGTCTGTATGGAGGAGTGGGCCAAAATCCCTGCTGCAGTGTGTGCAAACCTGGTCAAGAACTACAGGAAACGTATGATCTCTGTAATTGCAAACAAAGGTTTCTGTACCAAATATTACATAATATATTATATTATGCTTTTCTGATGTATCAAATACTTATGTCATGCAATAAAATGCTAATTAATTACTTAAAAATCATACAATGTGATTTTCTGGATTTTTCTGGATTCCGTCTCTCACAGTTGAAGTGTACCTATGATAAAAATTACAGACCTCTACATGCTTTGTAAGTAGGAAAACCTGCAAAATCGGCAGTGTATCAAATACTTGTTCTCCCCACTGTATAATCAATGTGGTGGCTGTTAATTTATCATCGAATCACAGTCTACTTCAACTTCGCCAAACAGGTGATGATTTCGGCACATTGCCGAAAAAAGCACAATCTTTGCACAAATGTACCTAACCATAAACATCAATGCCTTTCTTAAAATCAATACCCAGAAGTATATATTTTTAAACCTGCATATTTAATTAAAATAAATTCATGTTAGCAGGCAATATTAACTAGGGAAATTGTGTCACTTCTCATGCATTCAAGCAGAGTCAGGGTACATGCAACAGTTTGGGCCGCCTAGCTAGTTGTGAACTAAATTGCCAGAAATGTACATAATTATGATAACATTGAAGGTTGTACAATGTAACAGCGATATTTAGACTTAGGGTTGCCACCTGTTAGATGAGATACAGAACGGTTCCATATTTCACTAAAAGAAGAAACTTTTTTTTTCTCCAAATGATAGTTTCCGGATTTTACCATATTAATAACCAAAGGCTTGTATTTCTGTGTTTATTATATTATAATTAAGTCTATGATTTGATATTTGATAGAGCAGTCTGACTGAGCGGTGGTAGGCAGCAGCAGGCTCGTAAGCATTCATTCGAACTTTACTGTGTTTGCCGGCAACTCTTAGCAATGCTTGATGAACGGCGCTGTTTGACTTCAACCTTATCAACTCCTGAGATTAGGCTGGCAATACTAAAGTGCCTATTAGAACATCCAATAGTCAAAGGTATATGAAATACAAATGGTATAGAGAGAAATAGTTGGCGCATCATAATTCCTATAATAACTACAACCCAGAACTTCTTAACTAGGAATATTGAAGAACTGGGAATATTGAACCACCAGCTTTCATATGTTCTAAGGAAGGAACTGAAACGTTAGCGTTTTTACATGGCACATATTGCACTTTTACTTTCTTCTCCAACCCTGTGTTTTTGCATTATTTAAATCAAATTGAGCATGTTTCATTATTTATTTAAGACTAAATAGATTTTATTTATGTATTATATTAAGTAAAACATTGTGTTCATTGTTCATTCAATATTGTTGAAATTGTCATTATTACAAATATATATATATATATATATATATATATATATATATATATATATATATATATATATATATATATATATATATATAAATAAATAAATAGGCCAATTAATCGGTATCGGCTTTTTTTGGTCCTCCAATAATCGGTATCGGCGTTGAAAAATCCTAAATCGGGCGACCTCTAATCTACAGTGCCTTGCGAAAGTATTCGGCCCCCTTGAACTTTACGACCTTTTGCCACATTTCAGGCTTCAAACATAAAGATATAAAACTGTATTTTTTTGTGAAGAATCAACAACAAGTGGGACACAATCATGAAGTGGAACGACATTTATTGGATATTTCAAACATTTTTAACAAATCAAAAACTGAAAAATTGGGCGTGCAAAATTATTCAGCCCCTTTACTTTCAGTGCAGCAAACTCTCTCCAGAAGTTTAGTGAGGATCTCTGAATGATCCAATGTTGACCTAAATGACTAATGATGATAAATACAATCCACCTGTGTGTAATCAAGTCTCCGTATAAATGCACCTGCACTGTGATAGTCTCAGAGGTCCGTTAAAAGCGCAGAGAGCATCATGAAGAACAAGGAACACACCAGGCAGGTCCGAGATACTGTTGTGAAGAAGTTTAAAGCCGGATTTGGATACAAAAATATTTCCCAAGATTTAAACATCCCAATGAGCACTGTGCAAGCGATAATATTGAAATGGAAGGAGTATCAGACCACTGCAAATCTACCAAGACCTGGCCGTCCCTCTAAACTTTCAGCTCATACAAGGAGAAGACTGATCAGAGATGCAGCCAAGAGTCCCATGATCACTCTGGATGAACTGCAGAGATCTACAGCTGAGGTGGGAGACTCTGTCCATAGGACAACAATCAGTCGTATATTGCACGAATCTGGCCTTTATGGAAGAGTGGCAAGAAGAAAGCCATTTCTTAAAGATATCCATAAAAAGTGTAGTTTAAAGTTTGCCACAAGCCACCTGGGAGACACACCAAACATGTGGAAGAAGGTGCTCTGGTCAGATGAAACCAAAATTGAACTTTTTGGCAACAATGCAAAACGTTATGTTTGGCGTAAAAGCAACACAGCTCATTACACTGAACACACCATCCCCACTGTCAAACATGGTGGTGGCAGCATCATGGTTTGGGCCTGCTTTTCTTCAGCAGGGACAGGGAAGATGGTTAAAATTGATGGGAAGATAGATGGAGCCAAATACAGGACCATTCTGGAAGAAAACCTGATGGAGTCTGCAAAAGACCTGAGACTGGGACGGAGATTTGTCTTCCAACAAGACAATGATCCAAAACATAAAGCAAAATCTACAATGGAATGGTTCAAAAATAAACATATCCAGGTGTTAGAATGGCCAAGTCAAAGTCCAGACCTGAATCCAATCGAGAATCTGTGGAAAGAACTGAAAACGGCTGCTCACAAATGCTCTCCATCCAACCTCACTGAGCTCGAGCTGTTTTGCAAGGAGGAATGGGAAAAAATGTCAGTCTCTCGATGTGCAAAACTGATAGAGACATACCCCAAGCGACTTACAGCTGTAATCGCAGCAAAAGGTGGCGCTACAAAGTATTAACTTAAGGAGGCTGAATAATTTTGCACGCCCAATTTTTCAGTTTTTGATTTGTTAAAAAAGTTTGAAATATCCAATAAATGTCGTTCCACTTCATGATTGTGTCCCACTTGTTGTTGATTCTTCACAAAAAAATACAGTTTTATATCTTTACGTTTGAAGCCTGAAATGTGGCAAAAGGTCGCAAAGTTCAAGGGGGCCGAATACTTTCGCAAGGCACTGTAAATTTGTAGCAATCATGGTCGAATTACCGACTGGGGGGGGACACTTTTTTTTTGTCACTCTTGGAGGTTAGGGCCCCCAAAAGGGTAGGGCTGGCTCCGACAGTATGTGTGGGTATGGATGTGGGTACGCAGAATCAGCAAGCCACTACAGCCCTTCATGACGAGTTCAGATTTTTTGTGGCCCCCCACTCCTATCAACGTCACCCAACCCTTCTCCAGTGAGTCAGTGGATAATACACAACTTTCAGACATTCTTTTTCGATTTAAGAAGTTATCTCACCATTTTATCCACTACAAATTATCTGGAGACGTTAAACTCTCAGATAAAACAGTTCCCAAAAGGTAGAATATAACAATTGAATTGGCTGATTTGTTAGATTGCCGTAAGCGGTTTACTTTTCATTATTATTCAAATTGGAAATGGCCTTGGTTCAGCTCCCAGAAAACAAAGACATTAACCAAATCGAGTTGAAAGTAGCAAAGCTCTCTTTTACTAAAGTTATTATAGGAACATCTGAGTCATTTTGCATGAGATTAGCTTGCGGAAGCATTTAAAGTGCAACCAATTACATTTTCTATGGAGACTCGGATGTGTCGTTGTCAAACTGGACCATAAAGAATAAATTATTATTATTTAAAGTAGGATATTACCACAAGTGAACATTTCCACTGTTAATGTGGACACTAAACATTTCTATGATCTTGTAACCCACCCCCTGATGCATTTGTATTAGCTGTTATGACTAACTCAAGAGTTACATGGCCATTAGGATAACAGTAGTTCAGCCACTATGTATCCCAATCCTTCTCAGCTGCAATGTGACTCATTTTGTTCCATTATTAATGCTTCATCACCCTCTCCACCCCCAGTCCCCCACCCTCTCAATTATGCCCCCCATCCAAAAGTCCATGGAGCATAGAGGAATGACAGTCTGGACAGAGGATGTATATGGTAAAAAAAAAAAAAACGTACAAAAACAGGGATGTCTGGTCCAATGCTTGTAAGCCACAATAATTGACTCTCCATCTGCTGCGATGGCCAGAGGACTGAGAACTAAGGACAGACGAAGCTGACCAGAAGTTCACATAAACCCGAGAGATAACGGCACACTGAAACATACACATCCTCGCTGTTGCCTTCTTATTTACTCAACCTCATTCGCATACGCTCTGCACTCTCATGCACTTATTTGGTCACATGCATGTACATGCACGCAAATGCAAGCATCTGTGCACGCAAGCCAATTCTGAAGGGGATTGTTGGCCTGTGACAGTAAATCTCTTGAAAGAGGATGACCTAGTGCAGCGACTCCACTGCACTTGACAGTCTCTGTCAGCTACCATCATCCTCCACCTTTATCTACTGTGTGTCTTGTTGTGCCACAGACATTATGGTGAAACTCTTTGGCTCAACTTTATTCCTTCCTTCCATCACACTTTGGCATGATCTGTCAATACAAGCACAATTTGTCAATACAAAAACAATGCCAATGCGCACACGTGGAGAAAAACGCATAGCACTCGGTGGCTTTTACTGTCAAACATTGTGTGTTTCTACAGTATAACTATACCAGCTTGGCAATGGAGCAGATGCTCAGTACATGCAAGCCTGTGCCCTACTTCAGGCATCTCATTGACATTCTGCCACTTGATTTAAAAAAAAGTTAATTAAACTATTACCAGCTGCTTATGCCCTTCCATCAAGTTTACTCAGCTGTAAAATAATCAAAATAATGGAGGAGATTGTTTGAGCTAATATGCCTTAACTTTTGAAAATTCTAAACTTTTACAAAACGTTTATCAAAGCAAGAAATTGTTTTGAAATAAGAAGCAAAGTTCTTTAAGCATATGTTCTATTTTTAGCCTCCTCCATTTCCACTAACTATAGTTAACTGTAAGGATGTTTTTCCTAATAATAGACCTGTACACAAAGACTTGTGTGAGGGCCAAATTGCAGGGGAGGAACTTCTTGATGCAATTGAAGCCTTTAGGCCAGGGGGAAATCCAGGGCTGGATGGCATACCAGCGGAGGTATATGAACCCTTTTTTTAAACTACTCAAAGATCCATTATTAGCATGATTTAACCACCGCTATAAAAATGCTAAACTATCAGGTACTCAGCAAGAAGGTTTGATTTCACTATTACTGAAACAGGACAGAGATGGTAAGTATAAAGATCCAGTCCAAAAAAAAAAACTGGAGGCCACTTCAGTGTTGTAATGCAAACATCCTTGCAAAATGCACAGCACATACAATAAAAAAATGTGTTGTCGGATATTATTCATCCTGATCAGACAGCTTTTTTTTACATGGAAGATACATTGACGATAATATAAGACAAGTCCTTGAAACAATAGATCACTCTAGGAAACCAGGTCTGGTATTCATAGCATATTCTGAAGTACAACTAGAATCAAATTTTGGAGAATCTCTTATACAATGGGTTAAAGTTACAGTGCATTTGGAAAGTATTCAGACCCCTTAACCTTTTCCACATTTTGTTACGTTGCAGCCTTATTCTGAAACGGAATACATAACCCCTCCTCCCCCACAAATCTACAAATAACAGCACATAATGACAGAGGGAAAACAGATTTTTAGACATTTTTGCAAATGTATTAAAAGTAAAAAACAGAGAAAACCAATTTACATACAGTACAAACAAAAGTTTGGACACACCAACCATTCAATGGTTTTTCTTTATTTTTACTATTTTCTACATTGTAGAATAATAGTGAATACATCAAAACTATGGAGTGCTGCATCAGATGACCTGGTCTCAACAATCACCCGACCTCAACCCAAATTAGATGGTTTGGAATGAGTTGGAGCGCAGAGAGAAGTAAAAGCAGCCAACAAGTGCTCAGCATGTGTGGGAACTCCTTCAAGACTGTTGGAAAAGCATTCCAAGTGAAGCTGGTTGAGAGAATGCCAAGAGTGTGCAAAGCTGTCATCAAGGCAAAGGGTGGCTACTTTGAAGAATCTCAAATATAAAATATATTGTGATTTGTTTAACATTTTTTGGGAGTTAAACCAAGGTGTATCCTGTTTCCATTGATCATCCTTGAGATGTTTCTACAACTGGATTGGAGTCCACCTGTAGTAAATTCAATTAATTGGGCATGATTTGGAAAGGCAAACACCTGTTGTCTATATTAGGTCCCACAGTTGACAGTGCATGTCAGAGCAAAAACCAAGACATGATGTTGAAGTAATTGTCCGAAGAGCTCCGAGACAGGATTGTGTGGAGGAACAGATCTGGGGAAGGGTACCAAAAATATTTGGCAGCATTGAATGTCCCCAAGAGCACAGTGGCCTCCATCATTCTTGAATGGAAAAAGCTTGGAACCACCAAGACTCTTCCTTGAGCTGTCCACCAAGCCAAACTGAGCAATCGGGGGAGAAAGGCTTTGGTCAGGGAGGTGACCAAGAACTCAATGGTCACTCTGACAGAGCTCCAGAGTTTCTCTGTGGAGATGGAAGAACCTTCCACAAGGACACCATCTCTGCAGCACTCCACCAATCAGGCCTTTATGGTTGAGTTGCCAGACAAAAGCCACTCCTAAGTAAAAGGAACCTTGACAGCCCACTTGGAGATTGCCAAAAGGTATCTGGTCTGATGAAACCAGGATTGGACATTTTGGCCTGAATGCCAAGCGTCACGTTAGGTGGAAGCCTGGCACCGTCTATGCGGTGAAGCATGGTGGTGGCAGCATCATGCTGTGAGGATGTTTTTCAGTTGCAAGGACTGGGAGACTAGTCAGGATCAAGGGAAAGATGAACGGAGCAAAGTACAGAGAGATCCTTGATGAAAACCTGCTCCAGAGCGCTCAGGACCTCAGACTGGGGAGAGGTTTCACTTTCCAAAAGGACAGTGACCCTAAGCACACAACCAAGACAACGCAGGAGTGGCTTTGGGACAAGTCTCTGAATGTCACTGAGTGGCCCAGCCAGAGCCCGGACTTGAACCCGATCAAACATCTCTGGAGAGGCCTGAAAATAGCTGTGCAGCGACGCTCCCCATCCAACCTGACAGAGCTTGAGATGATCTGCAGAGAAGAATGGGAAGACACATGTTGTGTTTATGTTTGTTCTGTGTACATAACCTTTCAAAAAACGATGAAGTGGGTAATGTAAATTGTTGCAATAACCAGCAGGAGTCCAGGAAACCTCTCAACTTCAAAAGGAATAATGCAATAGCACTGGGTACCTACACACATGGATGTCAGTGAAAGGTAAACGCAGTGACAAATCTGCATGATCATTAGGCTATAATTTCCATCTCATTATAAATGTATGACAATGATTATGCTTATTATTAGTCTGTTATTAGTAGTGGTGGAGGTTGAGGGAGGCTAGTAAAAGTACTAAGTTGCCAGGTTTATACTCTTTAAAAAATATATATATATATATTCTAGATGGAACAATTTGCCCGAGGTGATCATTTTCCTGCAGTCATTCATTTAACAACAGCAAGAAATTACCTAATCCCTTTCTGCCCCTGATAGCCTACCCAACACAACAGCGCGCATCATGTCGGTCACCTGTCTGCATCCAAATGCCATTCACCTGTGCTGAAGTAAGTAAGACACTGCAGGTTACTGTTGCGCCACACGTGCTATGACGTAGGCTACCTTGAAAAACAGTAGCATACTTTGAAAAACAGTAGTCTGTCCGTTATCTCATAATAAGTGTTCACTACATTACTTGATTAGCGTAATTGTAGCCTTAACAACGTGATGTCGTTACATATTACAATTAGAGCAGAGGGTTTCTTACCTGCGCTGACATCAAGGATAACTCCATCATTGGGTTAATGGGGTTCAGAAATCGGCAGGCTGTTAGAAAATTCAATACACTAACAGTGTGTAAAATGTAAGATTGAGTAAAAGGAAAGCTTCGTCTTCAGCGAAGTCTCATCCGTCGAGCACACTACTACGCTTCGCTGGAACAGCACGATCTTGATTCGTCTAAACGCACTTAATGGAAGAGCCCACCCAGTGGATTCGTGCTGCAGGCGTGCAAGGCAACTTTGCAGAATTATTGATGCAAGTTTGCCTTTGACAGTTAAACTCTTTGACACTTCTACCCACTACATCCCCTTCCTCTTTTCCTTCATATGTTTTGAGGGGAGGACATTCTATTGGAGATGGATACTTGAATTATGTATTTATGTTTGAGTTCATTGACACAAGATAGGCAAGCTCTGTTATTCTTCCTTGAAAACAGGATTGGACTGGCCATAGGCATTTCGTGCAAATGCCAGATGGGCTGCTCCATTTTTAGCCTAATAAGCCTGTCTTAACATGTTTGTTTTTTTGTTGCACAAAATAATCATTATCTGGCTAATAATCAGGGCCTCAAGGAACAAAATGGGCCAGTGTGGGGGTCTCAAGGGGGGTAAAAATTGGCCCGTTTGTCAGAAATGCAAGAGATTGTTATTGCTCCCAGTCCGCCGCTGATTCTAACTCAGACAGAAAACATGTTGATGGCAGTGGTGTAAAGTACTAAAGTATAAATACTTTAAAGTACTACTTAAGTAGTTTTCTTGGCTATCTGTACTTTACTTTTTATATTTTTGACAACTTTTACTTCACTACATTCCTAAAGAAAATAATTTACTTTTTACACCATACCTTATCCCTGACACCCAAAAGTACATGTTACATGAAAAGTTTTAGAACGCCTACTCATTCAAAGGATTCTCTTTATTTTTTACAAATTTTTACATCGTGGAATAATAGTGAAAACATCAAAACTAACACATATGGAATCATGTAATAACCAAAAAAAGTGTTAAACATATCAAAATATATTTTATAGTTGAGATTATTCAAAGAAGCTACGCTTTGCCTTGATGACAGCTTTGTACACTATTTGCATTCTCTCAACCAGCTTCATGAGGTAGTCACCTGGAATGCATTTCAATTAACAGGTGTGACTTGGTAAAAGTTAATTTGTGGAATTTATTTCCTTCTCAATGCATTTGAGCCAATCAGTTGTGTTGTGACAAGGTAGGGGTATACCTAATATAGCCCTATTTGGTAAAGGACAAAGTCAATATTATGGCAATATTATGAACAGCTCAAATAAGCAAAGAAAAATAACAGTCCATCATTACTTTAAGACATGAAGGTCAGTCAATACGGAAAATGTCAAGAACTTTGAAAGATTCTTCAAGTGTAGTCCCAAAAACCATCAAGCGCTATGATGAAACTGGGTCTCATGAGGACCGCCACAAGAATGGAAGACCCAGAGTTACCTCTGCTGCAGGATAAGTTCATTAGAGTTACCAGCCTCAGAAATTGCAGCCCAATTAAATGCTTCACAGAGTTCAAGTAACAGACACATCAACATCAACTGTTCAGAAGAGACTGCGTGAATCAGGCCTTCATGGTCAAATTGCTGCTGCAAAAAAACACTACTAAAGGACACACTTAAGAAGCTTGGGCCAAGAAACACGAGAAATGAACATTGGACTGGTGGAAATCTGTCCTTTGGTCTGATGAGTACAAATTTTAGATTTTTGGTTTCAACGTGATGATCTCCGCATGTGTGGTTCGCACTGTGAAGCATGGAGGAGGAGGTGTGATGGTGTGGAAGGCTTTGCTGGTGACACTGTCTGTGTTTTATTTAGAATTCAAGGCACACTTAACCAGCATGGCTACTACAGCATTCTGCATCGATACGCCATTACATCTGGTTTGCGCTCAGTGGGACTATCATTTGTTTTTCAACAAGACAATGACCCAATACACACCTCCAGGCTGTGTAAGGGCGATTTTACCAAGAAGGAGAGTGATGGAGGGCTGCATCAGATGACCGGTCCTCCACAATCACCGACCTCAACCCAGTTGAGATGGTTTGGGATGAGTTGGACGGCGGAGTGAAGGAAAAGCAGCTAACAAGTGCTCAGCATATGTGGGAACTCCTTCAAGACTGTTAGAAAAGCATTAATGAAGCTGTTGGAGAAAATGGCAAGAGTGTGGAAAGCAAGGGAAAGGGTGTGTCACGTTGTATAATGATAGGAGATAGGCGCAGGAATACGAAATAGGTGTTATTTCTCTACCCAAAATAGTGTACATCATGAACATGACATGGATGAAGCCCAAAACAAACACATGTATATATATAACACAGGGCTGTAACCCAAACAAAGAGTGAGGTGTAAACCTCTAATAAAAAGACGGAACGAGACCCGTAATAACAAGTTCACACTAACATGGTAACATGCAAGCCGATACAACAGAGCACAAGACGAACAGACATGAAACAATAATCAACATGGACAATGGGGAACAACGGGCACATATACACACACTAATCAGGGGGAATGGGAACCAGGTGTGTGTAATGAGACAAGACAGTCTGGGGTTGGTGGTAATGATCCAGTTCAGTGACTCCTAGAAGGCCGGTGAGGTAGACCTCCGGAGCTGGTAAACGGAATGAGCAGCAGTATCGGGTATTCCGTGACAGGGTGGCTACTTGGAAGAAGTAGTACTTGGAAGATTTTTTGGGGTTACTACATGATTCCATATGTGTTATTTCATAGTTTTGATGTCTTCAATATTCAACAAAGTAGAAAAAAAACTTGAATGAGTAGGTAGGTGTGTCCAAACTTTTGTTGGTACTGTGTGTATATACAGTTGAAGTCGGAAGTTTACATACACTTAGGTTGGAGTCATTAAAACTCGTTTTTCAACCACTCCACAAATTTCTTGATAACAAACTATAGTTTTGGAAGGTCGGTTAGGACTTCTACTTTGTGCATGACACAAGTAATTTTTCCAACAATTGTTTACAAACAGATTATTTCACTTAGAATTCACTGAATCACAATTCCAATGGGTCAGAAGTTTACACACACCAAGTTGACTATGCCTTTAAACAGCATGGAAAATTCCAGAAAATTATATCATGGCTTTAGAAGCTTCTGATATGCTAATGGACATCATTTGCGTCAATTGGAGGTTTACCTATGGATATTTTTCAAGGTCTACCTTCAAACGCAGTGCCTCTTTGCTTGACATCATGGGAAAATCAAAAGAAATCAGCCAAGTCCTCAGAAAAAAAATTGTAGACCTCCACAATTCTGGTTCATCCTTGGGAGCAATTTCCAAACGCCTGAAGGTACCATGTTCATCTGTACAAACAATAGTACGCAAGTATAAACACCATGGGACCACGCAGCAGTCATACCACTCAGGAAGGAGACGCGTTCTGTCTCCTAGAGATGAACGTTGTCACGCCCTGACCTTAGAGAGCCGTTTTATTTCTCTATTTGGTTAGGTCAGGGTGGGCATTCTATATTTTCTATGTTTTGGCCAGGTATGGTTCTCAATCAGAGACAGCTGTCTATCGTTGTCTCTGATTGGGAATCATACTTAGGCAGCCTGTTTTGCCACCTTAGTTGTGGGTAGTTGACGTTGTTAGTGGCCTGTATAGCCCTAGTAAGCTTCACGTTTGTTTTGTTGTGTCTTGTTTTTGTTGGCGACATTCCAAATAAAAAGAAATGCACGCTCAACACCCTGTCCCTTGGTCCGGTCATTTCCACCCTGACAAAGATCGTGACAGATCTACCCACCACAAACGGACCAAGCAGCGTGGCAAGGAGGACTGGACATGGGAGGACATCCTGAATGGGAAAGGATCCTGGACGTGGGAGGAGATCCTGGCGGGAAAGGATCGCCTGCTGTGGGAGCAGGTGGAAGCAGCGAGGAAGGCGGAGGCAGCGAGTAAAAGGGCCCAGGATTACAGAGGGTCACGGCTGGCACGAAAGACCGGGAGGCCACTCCCCCCAAAAATTTAGGGGGGCACACAAGGAGATTGGCTGAGTCAGGTTGGAGACCTGATCCAATTCCTCGTGCTTACCGTAGGGAGCGTGGTACTGGTCAGGCACCGTGTTATGCGGTGGAGCACACGGTGTCTCCAGTGTGCGTTCACAGCCCGGTGCGCTACATTCCAGCTCCCTGCATCGGCCGGGCTAGAGTGGGCATCCAGCCAGGACGGATGGTGCCGGGTCAGCGCATCTGGCCGCCAGTGTGTCTCTACGGCCCAGGATATCCTGCACCGGCTCTGCGCACTGTGTCTCTGGTGCGTCTGCACAGCCCAGTGCGTCCTGTGCCAGCGAAAATAACCATCCAGCCTGGAGGGGTTGTGCCGGCTCTACGCTCGAGACCTCCAGTGCGCCTCCACGGCCCAGTATGTCTCCCCAGCCTGGTGAGTCCTGTGCCTGCTCCCAGAACCAGGCCTCCTGTATGTCTCCCCAGCCTGGTGAGTCCTGTGCCTGCTCCCAGAACCAGGCCTCCTGTATGTCTCCCCAGCCTGGTGAGTCCTGTGCCTGCTCCCAGAACCAGGCCTCCTGTATCCCCAGCTGCCCATATGCTTCATATGCAGCTTCACACACCAGGCTGCCCATATGTCTCCTCACTCCAGTGATGATCCATGGCACGAAGCCTCCAGTGATGATCCATGGCACGAAGCCTTCAGTGATGATGCATGGCACGAAGCCTCCAGTGATGATCCATGGCACGAAGCCTCCAGTGATGATCCATGGCACGAAGCCTCCAGTGATGATCCATGGCACGAAGCCTCCAGGGATGATCCATGGCCCGAAGCCTCCATTGGTGATCCATGGCACTATGCCTCCGATGATGATTCATGGCACGAAGCCTCCAGTGACGATCCATGGCCCGGAGCCTGCAGTTAGGATCCATGACACGAAGCCTCCAGCACTGATCCGCGGTCCGGAGCCTGCAGCGACGGTCTCCAGTCCGGAGCCTCCAGCGACGACCCCCAGTCTGGAGCCTCCAGCAACTATCCCCAGTCCGGAGCCTCCAGCAACGATCCCCAGTCCGGGGCCTGCAGCGAGGGTCCCCAGTCTGGAGCCTCCAGCGACGGTCCCCAGTCCGGGAGCCTGCGGGGCCTGCGGCGAGGGTTCCCAGTCCGGGGCCTGCGGAGAAGGTCCCCACACCAGAGGCGCCACCAAAATAGGGTGAGCCAGAGGAGCCGCCACCGAAGTAGATGCCCACACGGACCCTCCCCTATAGGTTCAGGGTGAGCATTCTATGTTTTCTGTTTCTATGTTTTGGCCGGGTATGGTTCTCAATCAGAGACAGCTGTCTATCGTTGTCTCTGATTGGGAATCATGCTTAGGCAGCCTGTTTTGCCACCTTAGTTGTGGGTAGTTGACTTTGTTAGTGGCCTGTATAGCCCTAGTAAACTTCACGTTCGTTTTGTTGTTTCTTGTTTTTGTTGGCGACATTCATAATAAAAATAAATGTACACTCACCACGCTGCACCTTGGTCCGGTCATTTCCACCCTGACGACGATCGTGACAAACATACTTTGGTGCGAAAAGTGCAAATCAATCCCAGAACAACAGCAAAGGACCTTGTGAAGATGCTGGAGGAAACAGGACATACACAAAAGAGTAGAAATTGGTGAAGTGAAATGAAAAAAATTACTTGTTTCAAAAAATTCAACAAAAAAAAAAAAAAACACGAAAAGTGGTGCGTAGATATGTATTCACCCCCTTTGCTATGAAGCCCCTAAAGAAGATCTGGTGCAATCAATTACCTTCATAAGTCACATGATCTGTCACATGATCTCAGTGTATATACTGTATGCACCTGTTCTGAAAGTCCCCAGAGTCTGCAACACCACTAAGCAAGTGAAGCTGTAAATGCTGCAAAAGGTGGCTCTAGAAAGTATTGACTTGGGGGGGGGGGGTAGTTATGCACAGTCAAGTTTTAATTTTTTTGGTCTTATTTCTTGTATGTTTCACAATTTAAAAAAAAAACATTTTGCATCTTCAAAGTGGTAGGCATGTTGTGTAAATCAAATAATACAAACCCCCCCCAAAATCTATTTTAATTCCAGGTTGTACGGCAACAAAATAGGAAAAATGCAAAGGGGGGTGAATACTTTCGCAAGCCACTGTATGCAAAGGAGATGTGTCTCACTGCAGGAGGCAAATATTGGTCACACCAGATACTGACTGGTTTTCTGGTCTACGCTCCTATTTAAAAAAAAAAAAAGGTATCTGTGACAAACAAATGCCTATCTGTATTCCCAGTCATGTGAAATCCATATAATAGTATCTAATGAATGTATTTCAATTGACTGATTTCCTTATATGAATTATAAATACGTAAAGTATTTGACATTTTTGAATGTTGCGTTTATATTTTTGGTCAATATATATGCAATAGCATGTATTTTCATTCTTATTCCAAAGATAAAGATGAAACATTATGAAGTCAAAATGCAATAAATGTGCAATTATTGTGCAAACTTCGATTATTTCTCAATTATGCTTTTAGATACAAAAATGTCAGATATATGTCAACACGCCTACCTCCAAAGGACTATTCTATGCATTACATTTTGTGAAAATCATGATATTATTTGGTCTGAGTTTCATGAGGAGTCACACTCTACACTGAGATAAGAGAAAGATGACCTCTTGAGTATACAAAACATTCCTCTTGGAGTTACTTTGATGAGACGGTAAAGCGTTCCCCTGTTGATGAAATGTTGACATCTAGAGAAATCCTCTGACGATTCAGAAGCATATCACCCTTTCAAAACAGATTTAACATTTGGGTAATCAGTGCTCTTATTCAACTTTTCAATTTGGGAATAGAATTGCTTTAAAAAGACAGACCTTCTTGAAGCCTTGTGTCACTTACAAAGCTTGTCGTAATAGCTACCCATTAGCTTTCCTGAATTGAAATTATCACTGCATGAACCAACTCTTAAATATAGTAATATATTTTTGTTTAGTTGTTTTCATCCCCTTTGCGCTTGCCTCCATGTTAGATAATGATGATGGCCACCTTCCCCGAAGCCCAGATGCCCAGTGTACAGTTTTCAGTGGCTATTCAAAAGGAATCTTTACTCATTCACCCCTCTTAGCTTTTAATTTCAAAAGAGAAAGTCATAAAAAGCCTCTCCGTTTCTGCCTAAAATATTTATTACATGCATCCTATTATTGTCCACAGGGAAACTGGTGAATGCTTCAGTGATTTTCAAAAACAGATCTGTCCATCCAGCGCACAATGACATATTAGCAGAGTTTCTCTTCAGAAAGAGCTTACACCTCTAGCAACTTATTGTTCATGTCTCCCCTCAATAAGTTGTACCTTTAGATTTATGTTTGGATTTGGACAAGCATTGACTGACTTTGGATTATTAGAGGAGGAAGCTGCATGTGGCATCTGACAATCTATGAACAGAATATTATTAAAAACTGCCAGGACACTCAAACATTTTTATTGGCAGATAGATTGCCTCTCTCACTTCCAAATGAGATGCTTCTCCCACAATAATACATGGTAATCAAAAACAAACAATAAGCTGGTCACTGACGTGTGATGTGTAAATCCCTCCTTTTGGCCTGGGTAGAAAGGTCTGGGAGGTAATGTAACATATTCTCAGAACTACAGTAACTTCAATGACCTGATTCCCGGTAGGCCTAGTATGGCTTGGTGACATGCCACGGTCTATCTCCTCGTTCCAGGTAAGGCTCATGATTCAGTGACATAATCTCCACACTAGATCACGATGACTGAATGGATTTGGCCTAGTTAGTGGCGCAGGTTTTTGACGTCACTGTCATTTTTGTTCATGCAGGTGATGCTCCACTGAGCAAATACCAGGAATGACACACATTGAAGTTACACGACCCTGCATATTTACTTGGACAGTGAAGATGAAACTTTTAATTTGTCTCTATACTCCAGCAATTTGGATTTGAGATCAAATGTTTCATAAGAGGGGACAGCACAGAATGTCCCTTTTTATTGGAGGGCATTGTTATTCATATCTGATTTACCATTTAGAAACTAAAGCACTTTATGTAGCTAGTCCCCCCTATTTAAATGTGTCATAAGTATTTGGACAAATTCACTTGTGTATTAAAGGATCAAAATTGTCATTTTTTTGGTTCCATATTCCTAGCACGCAATGATTATCAAACTTGTTGGATGCGTTTTGGTTGCGCTTCCCATTATGTTGTGCCCAATAGAATTGTATGGCAAATAATGTAGTGTCATTTTGGACTGTAAATTGTAATATAATTGTAATGATGGGGCGGCGAGTGGGAAGCAGGTGCAACGTTTTAATAAAACAATAAAACCAAGACCGCGGCACTATCATAATGCAGTACGCCGATACACAAGAACAACACCAACTGATGAGCGAACATGGGAGAGTGACATATAAAGGGGAGGAAATGATGAAAGTAATGGAGCACAGGTGTGAATCATAATGATTCACATGTGCGTGTGATGATGAGTGCCAGGTGTGCGTAGTGATGAATCCCAGGACCGGCGGTTAGTACTCTGGCGACGTTGTACGCCGGAGGGGAGGAGCAGGAGCAGACGTGACAATAATAAGCTTCTGAACACTTCTATATTCATGTGGATGCTACCATTATTACGGATAATCCTAAAAGAATCGGGAATAATGATGAGTGAGAAAGTTAGAGGCACAATGATCATACCCCCAAGACATGCTAACCTCTCACCATTACCAATAACAGGGAAGGTTAGCATTTCTCAGTCATTTACAATTCATTCATGATTATCCATAATCATGGTAGCATCCACATTAACATATTCTATTCTTATTTAGAATATAAGTCACTCCAAAATGACAATATGTTATTTACCATTCATTTCTATTGGCCACAATGTAATCTGAAACACAACCAAAACAAACTGCAAATGCATCCAACAAGTTTGCAGAGTAGACAAGCTTCGATCTAGTCATTGCGTGCTAGGAAAATGGGACCAAAAATTACAATTTTGACTACATTAATGCACATTTAAGTGAATTTGTCCAGATACTTATGACCTCTTCAAATGGGGGGACTAGATACATAAAGTGCTTTCATTTATGTATTTTATTTATTTATTTTATTGAACCTTTATTTAACTAGGCAAATGAACTAGTCGTATGAAAACACCCCCAAAAAATGTGACATTCTGTACTGTCTCCTCATATGAAACATTTGATCGAAAGTATAGAGCCAAATTATAACTTTTCGCTTCAATTTCCTGTAACACACATGTAACACACTGTGCTGCTGCTTCTAGTCTTGACATCCAATTGAAATACAGTATTTTGCCAATGTTTAGACACTTGAGATGGAGTCTGTCAGAGTGTGTCAGCCACAGCTTCTGACCTCTTCTCTTGCCTTCATCTGTATCTCCCTTTCTGTCTAAGATGAATGGGATTCGGGTCAAACTCATTAAAACCTGAATCGATATCTGTCCTTAAGCTCTGTGCCAAGGGCACTGTATTCCTAAAGTAGGAGTGAGCGTCACAGAGCAAATTAGGATGGACTTCCCCTTTGGCAAACAGTAGTGTTCCGTATGTACTGTTTGTTGAGTTTTCATTAGTACATATTCCCTATTTAGTCAAACACATTGTTACACCCACCAATAAGAATGAGCTACTACTATTAGTACTACTGTAGTACTATAGATAATGTGTATTTGTGCTGTTCCTTATGTACTATTACAGTACTACACATATTATTATACCAACAGTATATGACAACAAATCACATCTCTTCTCTCTACTGTATGTCCTGAATTACTAGACTCCAGGGGGATGACCTCACTGCACTCTATCACAGTCACAGCATTCATAATGGTACTGTGTGGGATGCGTGGATACTCGGCAGCTCATACGTCACATGATTAAACACATACATTGGCAGGCGAACCGTAATAGGTACGAACCTGCCTCAACCACCCCACACTCCCCTAGCCGACAGATGTTTAACCTTTAACTGCAGTGGGCTAAATCAGGGTCACACAAAAGTGTTTCTTGGTAGTCTTAAACAAATCTACTTTGAAACAAAAATATACACCTCACACGCATGCTTATGGGCTTTAAAAAAAGAAGACACTTGTGCCATGTCAGATAGAGTTCAAATGTATAGAATGCTGATTTTGCATCCAAATATTACACTTTACATACACATCACAGAAGACTGAAATAAAACCGTTTGCCATTGAAACACCAGATTTTCAGGCGGCTTTTTTGAAAGAATGTTTATTCCTTCTGAAAAATATTAATAACATTCCACCCACTAGGTCATTTGACTGCAGGAAAGCGCTACACCTTCGCACGCGAGTCTGGACTGGGACAAGTGCTTGAGGAGGTTCCCCTGCTGACTGTGACCACCATCCTACTGCACCCAGCCCACTTGTGTCATCATAGCCAACATCACCATGAGCTGCCCACCAGAGCAGGATCCAATGTGATTTGAGAAGGAGGAATATGAGGAGAATGTCATGGAAATTCAGTACTGAGTGAGACTTGAACAACTATTAAAACAATCATCCTTATTCAACATCGATTAAATATTGCAATAATGAGGCTGGTCGACCCACCACCCTTAAGTGTTGGACCGAGTAACCTAACCTTTACACAAGTGCAGAGTACTATATATAGCTGACACTAACAATGCTCAGTCATGGTTGGTTCAACCCCCCTTTATTTAGACCAAGGAGCATCATAAGCCACTCTGAGTTCATCCTGTTGTTATCTGCATGTGTGTTGTTGTCTTAACCCCACCCTGACTTAGTTTCCCAGGTGTAAGGATGATTTTGAGACAATGAGGGATTGTTCTACTCTTAAGCTATCTCTAGTAAAACACTTCCTTGTCTCTGTAATGCAGTCTTTAACCCATTTGTTAGCTCAAGCCATCTCCAGTGACCATACGCCCAGATTAGCTGCAGGGAACTCGAGTGGAGCCCTTGAAAACACAGACACTAACAGGACAGAAATGTCTTAGTATTAGTTAAATATGAATTGTTAATCATTCATATCAAATTAACCAGGTAAATGTCATTTTTCTATCGCAGGGGACACTTGTGAAGGCCAAATTTCCAGCATCAGCTGGAGCTTACAAACTCCTTTGGGAGGAATTTTGCTCTAGAAAATCTACAAGGAGAGACTCATTTAGTTAAAAAAATGTGTAAACAATTGTTGT
Organism: Oncorhynchus mykiss; assembly: GCF_057628025.1. Taxonomy (NCBI): domain Eukaryota; kingdom Metazoa; phylum Chordata; class Actinopteri; order Salmoniformes; family Salmonidae; genus Oncorhynchus; species Oncorhynchus mykiss. The sequence continues at coordinate 7,084,929 of NC_143045.1, forward strand.
GGTCTTGTAGGCAATTCTAACATTGCCTACAGAGTGCAGCGTGGCTATGCACTTCTTGAGCAAGAGTTACTTTCATCTTGGCTCGCATGCCAGCTATATTCACAAAACCACCCGTGGCGCTGTACTTTTGCGTACGTTTCTGAGAAAAGCATGATGCTCTCTGTAATCCGCCAGTCACCGTGCATCCTAGTAACATTATTTGTGTTTGGTTCGTGTTGCATTAGCACCAACGAACCAGTGGCAGAGGGAACACTCTGGTCGGGTTTCGGCCCCTTTCCATCATACTCATCAACCTTCCTCCCCTTTTCCAATGAAACAGCTCCCACCACCACCTCAGCTCATGATAATGCTTACAGTAATGTAGCTATAGCATGTGACCGGGAGAGTGCATGGAGTCTTGTTCAATGGAATGAGAACACAATGGGGGCTGATGCTGACTAATGTATTGTGGATGCCCTGAGTGGCTTGTGACGTCCACTTGCACATCTGTAGGATTACTGCGACCATCACAACAAGTACACTCAGCAGAGCCAAGCCCCACTCTTGACGAATAATAGCCTCTCCAAAATAGATGGAGACTGGTTGGTTTTATGGTATGTCCCTGTCATCGTACTGATGAACTTCACATCACTCCTGAGAACAACTCCATGTGGATGGCTGCCTCTTCAAACGTCAATATGTCCACCAAGGTATGGTACTCAGCTTACTTCCCCAGTCATGCTTTCTTCTTCAGTCCTTGCAGTGAATGCAGAATCTTTAACAATTCTATTTATTATTCTCAGTGGCCCTCCCACTGATTCTGCACATTAACCCTCTACTGCAGTGGTCTAATTCAAGGCATTTCTCGTCGATACCCAAACATTTCTGTAGAAAGCCAACGTAAGGGCATAAAATGCTCCTTTTTGTTATGTGTTGCGCAGTTGGTGGTACATGCACTTGATTCAGAAGCTCTGCGCACCGGGTAGGCAAAGTGTTCCCATTTTTGAACAATTTAATTTGTCTGAAAAAACAAAAACCGGGAGATCTGTGGTTAAATCAAGTGTGCCTACTGCGGTGACCAATCGGATAGCTCAAATTACGACCTTGCCACATAAAGGTTTAATACTAGCATACGTGAGATTTCATAACTTTTAAAACCTTGACCAGAGATCGACTGACAAAGGATACAGCAAAGAGATGCTTTTTTTTATGAGTGAGTTCATGTCTAAGTTTTTGTTCAGCACTGTCAACACTATTACAAAACCCACTTCTCCCTACAGCCACTAGCGCTGCAGCTGCAATGAATGAGTAACCAAGTGTATTGATAACCCTGCATTTCTAAAAAGTATTATTATTAGCAACTCGTTGTGTCTTTTTTAATATCGAGGAATATTTCCCTTTCTCTGGTCATAGAAACGTGAATTTTCCCTAGTTCCCAGTTGTCTTGAAAGCAGCATGACCATCAAATGCAGGTACCATCAGTCCAGTAAAATAAAAAATAAAATGTGCAAATGATTTAAATTTAGGCTAAGCTGTGCCTCACAAACGCTACACCAAATGATCTATTTCATTATCAAAGCTCGAGTTTTGAAGTATAATATGGTCTGAGAAGAACAATATTGGCAGGCCAGGCAGATAGCCAATATGCCTTGATAATATATTAGGCTTACTACACAAACCTCATTCCTACAGAACTGTTTTTGTAAGCTTAATGTTACATTGTTTAAGTCATGTCTAAAACAAATTCTGAGCGGTAGAGCTCGGCTTGCTTTTTGACTGCGAAAGTGATCTTGACTAAGAAGCGGTTGGTGATTACTGCTCTAATTTGTTCACTCAAAATTAAGTATTCTCTTGTTCACTTTGCCACGTTCATTTATCACATTGAGACCCATTAATGCTACAGTGCACGTGCTATGGTGTGTTTTTCCCTCTCATGTAGGTAAAGCCATTGTTGGAGAGACTGATAGGACACTGTTACTAGGTCAGTTAGAGCAGTTTTCTCCTCTCTTAATGGATTTGACATGCAAATTCCTAATTTTGCTCTAGTAATGGGCAAAGAACTTCAAATAGAGCTTGTTACGGATTCTGCTGACGGGAGGGATTTTCTGTTCATATGGGGTAATGAAGCCAAATAATCTTCTGAAACTTGCACTAGGTCTTGAAAACAAAGAGTACGCAGTGCAATTGTGCATTTCTCCTCATGTTGCACAAAAATGTAAATAAAAAAATCATCAAGGTACTGTATTTCAAAAGTGCAAACACATTACATACAGTACCTATTATTCTCAAGTTCCTCTTGTGTCGTTAATTCGTCAGGTTCAGTTCGAATTCATAGTGAAAGGGGAAAATATGAATCTCCTTTGCATGTGACTTCAAATTGAAGTAAGACTTTTAAGGTCGCCTTTTTTGGGGGGATACCTCTAAAGCCCTTTGAAAATGAAAACATCTCATCATAGCGAAAAAGGTGAAAGAGCTCAAGTGTAATGCTCACAGCACCGTAGGACGAGCTGCTGTTCTTCTCTCAAAATAAAACACTGTTTGGCTGCTAACAGGGTGACAAGAAAAAGGAACCTCCTTCCCATTTCTCTTTCCACTTCCAAGACGATAACTGCGCCGTGCAGAATGTGCAGTTTTGAAATGCACTTATGTCACAGCCCTCAGTTAAAGTGCACCCACTGGCAAAGTGGCGTTTATTGTCAACAGAAATATAACAAAACACAATGTATGTTTTAGCTGAATTTGCCATTATACATAGACATCAAACAGAACAAAACTATACAGTGCCCCTAACTTTCCGGACTCATACTTTTTGGAGCAGGGTTGAAGCAGGGTCAGGTTTTCAGCAGTAGTTGTGAAAGCAGCAGCGTGATGTCTTCTCTCTGAGCCGGAGTGGCAGTTTAGCTTTTAAAAAAATAACTCCCCCTTCCTGGCACAGAGCGTGAATGTACCCTATTACTGAGGATGTTGCTGGCTCTGTGAAAACGGTTGCTGTTCATGAATTATACACTGAGTGTACAACACATTAGGAACATGCCCTTACCATAACAGACTGACCTACTGAAAAGGCATGATCCCTTATTGATGTCACTTGTTACGTCCACTTCAGTCAGTGTAGATGAAGGGGAATAGACAGGTTAAAGAAGGATGTTTAAGTCTTCGTGACCATTAAGACATGGGCTGCAGTCCAAACTCAATGTAGACAGCCCTCGGCCTTAAAACCTCTGCCCTAAAATGACATTTTACATCATCACATCAGAGTGTACCTTAAATGTCCCTTGCCCAAGCTCGGGAGTGTGATGATCAGGGAGGCAACATCCTTGGTGGAAATCTTGAAGTTGAGTTTAGAAACACTCAACCTAAAGCTATTAAATGTAACTAGCAAGCTAACGTCGATAGCAAGCACTCCTGTCAGGTAGCTAGCTACAGTTACCCATAGCTGGCTAGCTAGTTCTATAGTTTGGTCATTTATTCCAATACATTTCTGAATTCCAAGAAATATGTTTATGACGCTAGCTATGTTTTATAGGCACCACACTATGAGACTAAGCCAATTTGCCAATACTGAAATCAATGTCATCTATATTTTTAAAAATTCGCAAGCTAGCGTTATAATTTTTGTCTTACATGCCGAAAATGCAGTCGTGTTGATTAAATTCGACACTTCTCGGCCACTGGAGTTTGCATTGAATTGTGGGTCATATCAACCCCACAAGTGATTCAAAATTCTTCACTCGCTCCCTCAAGCTAAATCGAGGGTGCTACGTTTGTGAATTGGACCTCCACTCAAGATGGCAATCAAACTGCGTCCGTTTTCGACGGTGACTCCCCCGAGGGAAAGTGGCTAGCGCGAGGGCTGAGAGGGGTAAAAATAACGTGTTTGAACTGCAGCTATGGATTGTGTATGTGTGCCATTCAGAGGGTGAATGGGCAAGACAAAAGTTAAGTGCCTTTGAACAAGGTATGTAGTAGATGCAAGGTGCACCGGTTTGAGTCGGTCAAGAACTGCAATGCTGCTGGGTTTTTCACACTTAACAGTTTCCTGTGTGTCTCAAGAATGGTCCAAAGGACACCAGCCAGCTTGACACAACAGTTGGAAGTATTTTTTATTTATTTATTTCACCTTTATTTAACCAGGTAGGCAAGTTGAGAACAAGTTCTCATTTACAATTGCGACCTGGCCAAGATAAAGCAAAGCAGTTCGACACATACAACAACACAGAGTTACACATGGAGTAAAACAAACGTACAGTCAATAATACAGTAGAAACAAGTCTATATACGATGTGAGCAAATGAGGTGAGATAAAGGAGGTAAAGGCAAAAAAAAGGCCATGGTGGCGAAGTAAATACAATATAACAAGTAAACACTGGAATGGTAGATTTGCAGTGGAAGAATGTGCAAAGTAGAAATAAAAATATTGGGGTGCAAAGGAGCTAAATAAAATAAAATAAATACAGTAGGGAAAGAGGTAGTTGTTTGGGCTAAATTATAGGTGGGCTATGTACAGGTGCAGTAATCTGTGAGCTGCTCTGACAGCTGGTGCTTAAAGCTAGTGAGGGAGCAGAGAACTGGAAGGAGAGGCGGCCAAAGAAAGAATTGGTTTTGGGGGTGACCAGAGAGATATACCTGCTGGAGCTCGTGCTACAGGTGGGTGATGCTATGGTGACCAGTGAGCTGAGATAAGGGGGGACTTTACCAAGTAGGGTCTTGTAGATGACATGGAGCCAGTGGGTGGGGCGACGAGTATGAAGCGAGGGCCAGCCAACGAGAGCGTACAGGTCGCAATGGTGGGTAGTATATGGGGCTTTGGTGACAAAACGGATGGCACTGTGATAGACTGCATCCAATTTGTTGAGTAGGGTATTGGCGTCAACATGGGCCAGCATCCCTTTAGAATGCTTTAGACACCTTGTAGAGTCCATGGCCCGAATAATTTAGGCTGTTCTGGGGGCAGAAGGGTTAGGAAGGTGTTCCTAATGTTTTGTACTCTTAGTACATGTTGAGTCTTCTCTATCACAGCTTCATAACAGCAGAACACAGTCCTCCTGAGGGACTCTATTCCCTGTATGTTGCTGTTGTGCCCTCAGATCAAGTTCAACTCTTTGTGAGAAATTTATGTTTTTCAAAGCAGAACCGTTAGGGACCTTAGGGGATAATTTGTGTTTGCTTAGAGGTGATGCTTCCACATCACTGGGTTCATCTGCACTCAAATGTCATGCAACTGCCATGACTGTTACTGCTCGCCAGATATCCTGCAGCAAATCAATGTGAACTCCTCACAAAGCGGTGGTCTGTTCGTATTTTTTTTAAAGTTAAACAAATTCACCATGCTTAAAGGCCCAAAGCAGCCATTTTTATTTCAATATCAAACCATTTCTGGGTAATAATTCAGTACTTTACTATGATGTTTCCATTAAAAACAATGGTCAAAAATAACTTTTAGGCAAAAAATACTTTCAAGCTAAATTTTTGTTAGGACTGTGTGGGAGTGGCCTGATAGAGGGGCCTAATTGGAGGGGCTTTATGGGAGGGATATGTAACCTGAAAACTAGCATTGGTAGAGAGATTTGGTATTATTTGTTTCAAGTTTTAATGTCACATGCACAAGTACTTTGAAATGTCTTTCTTGCAAACTCAAAACCAAACAATGCAATAATCAGTAATCATATATTACTAGAAAAAACCCCACAAGAAATAAGAATAAGAAATATGAAATACACCATAAAGTAAATAAGTGAGCATACTAAATACCTTCCTTTGTTATTGGTGTATTAACTTATATTGCCAAAACTCCACCCATGCAAAAACCTGCTGATTAGAAAGTCCGATGTAACTTATATTTTCAACCCGCAAATATATCACATTTTTCTACACTTTTACAGTGTTAGTTTCATCAGCTGTTGGACAACGTGATACAAAACACCGGAAATACAGAATACTGCACTGGGCCTTTAAATTATAAAAAAATAAAAAATAAACTGTACAGTTGGCACTTAACATTGACTTTGCTTTTCTTACTGTTGTCTAAAACACAAAGTTACCTTGTCATCTTAAAACACTTTGGGCCTGAGTCAAATGGACCAGCAGTTTGACTGCAGGGATATTACTACCTTCAAAGTTCTCAGCAGGTAATCCCTTATTTAATCTTTTATTCTTTAGAAACGCACCTAGTGCACTATAGAGACTGTAGATAAATAAAGGGGACTGTAAGTTAATGCAGGGCAGAAGCAGAAAGAACAAACTAGTACTTCTGACCTGAGTCATTGACCACTGGGTGTCTAGACCCATGACAGTCAGGTGAATTTATCTTCAACCTCTGGTGCATCTCATTTTGTGTGTCCTTAGATTGACTCATTTCCCATGGACATTTCTCATTTCTCATGCACCCTCAAGTAACCTGACCTCACAAATATGTCAGCAATGGGGGTAAGGATGGACATGACGGCTCCAGAACACACTTGGCCAGGCTAACACGTTAAAATGCATCTCTGGTTGGACATCGAACTGTCCCAAATGGCATGAATCATTGAACAAAGCTGGTTGAATGCTATCCCTAAACATCCAAAACATCCATGCCACGGATCTGTGCACTTGCTCAGTGGGCCCCAGTACCTTCACAAACAAACACACCCTAATAAGTCAGCGATGGGGGTAAGGATAGACATGACTGCTCCTGTGAATGCCACCGTTCTGCACGTTAAAACGGATTCATACTCAGTTCCACAACATCAGAGAGGCTAAATTAACCTATCATGCTGTGCTTTCTACATGCCCACCAGGAGGCACCTAGATGGGAGGATATCACTCTCTCTGCTCTAGGATATTGTTTATTTATCCCTAACGACATACCGGAGAGAAGGACACATACAGTTGAAGTCGGAAGTTTACATACACTTACGTTGGAGTCATTAAACTTGTTTCCAACCACTCCACAAATTTCTGGTCAATAAACTATAGTTTTGGCAAGTCGGTTAGGACATCTACTTTGTGCATGACACAAGTAATTTTTCCAACAATAGTTTACAGACAGATTATTTCACTTATAATTCACTGTATCACAAATCCAGTGGGTCAGAAGTTTACATACACTATGCCTGTGCCTTTAAACAGCTTGGAAAATTCCAGAAAATGATGTCATGGTTTTAGAAGCTTATGATAGGCTAATTGACATCATTTGAGTCAATTGGAGGTGTACCTGTGGATATATTTCAAGGCCTACCTTCAATCTCAGTGCCTCTTTGCTTGACATCATGGGAAAATCAAAAGAAATCAGACAAGACCTCAGAAAATAAATTGTAGACCTCCTCAAGTCTGGTTCATCCTTGGGAGCAATTTCCAAATGCCTGAAGGTACCACGTTCATCTGAACAAACAATAGTACGCAAGTATAAACACCATGGGACCACGCAGCCGTCTTACCGCTCTGGAGATGTGTTCTGTCTCCTAGAGATGAACATACTTTGGTGTGAAAAGTGCTGCAAATCAATCCCAGAACAACAGCAAAGGACCTTGTGAAGATGCTGGAAGAAACAGATACAAAAGTATCTATAGCCACAGTAAAACGAGTCCTATATCGACATAACCTGAAAGGCCGCTCAGCATGGAAGAAGCCACTGCTCCAAAACCACCATAAAAAAGCCAGACTACGGTTTGAAAATGCACGTGGGGACAAAGATCATACTTTTGGAGAAATGTTCCCTGGTCTGATGAAACTAAATTAGAACTGTTTGGCCATCATGACCATGTTTGGAGGAAAAAGGGGGAGGCTTGCAAGCCGAAGAAGACCATCCCAACCGTGAAGCACGGGGGTGGCAGCATCATGTTGTGTGGGTGCTTTGCTGCAGGAGGGACTGGTGCACTTCACAAAATAGATGGCATCATGTGAAAGGAAAATTATGTGGATATATTGAAGCAACATCTCAAGACATCAGTCAGGAAGTTAAAACTTGGTCACAAATGGGTCTTCCAAATGGCTTAAGGACAACAAAGTCAAGGTATTGGAGTGGCCAGCACAAAGCCATGACCTCAATCCTATTGAAAATTTGTGGGCAGAACTGAAAAAGCATGTGCAAGCAAGGCGGCCTACAAACCTGACTCAGTTACACCAACTCTGTCAGGAAGAATGGGCCATTTGACTCAAGTTAAATCATTTAAAGGCAAATACTAATTGAGTGTATGTAAACTTCTGACCCACTGGGAATGTGATGAAAGATATCAAAGCTGAAATAAATAATTCTCTACTATTATTCTGGCATTTCACATTAAAATAAAGTAGTGATCCTAACTGACCGTAGACAGGGAATTTTTACTAGGATTAAATGTCAGGAATTGTGAAAAACTGAGTTTAAATGTATTTGGCTAAGGTGCTTCTGACTTCAACTGTATTTTATTTTTATTTTTTTACTAGGCAAGTCAGTTAAGAACAAATTCTTATTTTCAATGACGGCCTAGGAACAGTGGGTTAACTGCCTGTTCAGGGGCAGAACGACAGATTTGTACCTTGTCAGCTCGGGGATTCAAACTTGCAACCTTTCGGTTACTAGTCCAACACTCTAACCACTAGGCTACCCTGCCTAAGGTGCAGTGATTTCACTGTAGTGTAAAAAGGCTACACGCACGCACACACACACAGTAAGACATACACAAACACAGAGTCATGCACTCATACAGTATACACACAGACAAAAAGTGTCTCTAATGGTAAGCTGCACACAGTATCTTTCACAGATGAGCTGCTGCGCTCTCTCTTGTCTACGGTACAGCTCCAAACTCTGTCACTAACATTCACATCACACCAACATTCACAAAGCACTGATCCCAGGTCAATCCTATACAATGAAGAAGTCCACAGGGACCAGGGTGGTTAGACAGAATAGACACCCGAATACATGACAGAGTGTTTGATGAAGATGTTGAAGCAGGGTGGTTTAGGGTCGAACGTTTGACAAGCAGGATCTTAAGGCGTTAATCACGCAAACACATGTCTATGACCTTCTGTCCTCTCATCCATGGAATTAGTCCACTGCGTCACCAGGATGGAGCTAGCATGCCAGGTTTTTTGACGGATACAAAGCTGTTCATTTTCGTCTATTCAAACAAACCCCATTTCAAATGGGAAAAAAAACACCTATAAAGTCAGGTGTGGTCAATTATTGAGCGCGGCCAACAGACCTGAATGCACTTAAAGAGCCACTGAACACTTCCTCAAAAACCACGGAATGAATCTAAGATAACTCAAGAAATCTGTAACTCATTTGGAAATTTTTGCAGAGGTAGTTTTAGTTGGGCAATAATACATCGAACGTAAGGTGTTTGCTGCAGTATTTCTCAAGTTAAAAAAAAATGTGTGAGGTGTTATCTTTTCTAAACAGTCGTAGCTGCTGAGCAGGTCTGTCACAATCTTTATGCTATTGGATAGAATGCGATCACCGCAGCTATTCATCCCATATTAGTGGGCTAATGGACATCAAAACCCAACCTTAATTGACCTGTTACCTGTTGTTTACCATGGATGTTCCATTTTAGATGACTGACTTTATGACCAAAATTATTGTTTACATTATGTGGTCAATTTTGACTCTAGAATAACTGTTTCTGATTCATATCGATGCCACGTAGGCTTTTCCAAAGGAATTTGTTGCTTTTTAAAGGCAGTTTTGTTGATGCCGATAACAGAATGTATTATGCTTTTAATAACATTCTTAGAACGTTCTCTGAATGTTACTCAAGTTGTGGTTTTTATGGAAAGTGCTCTTAACGTTATCAAAACAATTTAGTAAATGTGATGCTGAAGTACTGAATTTGGACAATGATTCATGTCAGAAGTACCAGCTTGGTCTCTCTGCTCCTGCCCTGCAGTAACTTACAGTACAATGAAGATGTCCAAAGATACCAGGGTAGTTAGACAGAATAGAGACCCGAATACATGACAGAGTGCTCGATGAAGATGAAGCAGGGTGGTTTTGGGGTCAAACGTTTGACAAGCAGGATCTACAATGGTTGAGGGAGAGTGTGAAACTATAACCTCACGCGTAGGCGTGAGAGAGAATGGAGGAGAAAAAGAGGAGGAAAGCAAGTCACATTGTGCTGTTTTTTTTACCTGACTGGATACCCTGAGGAAGGAGGTTTCTCTCTTATCCCATTTTCTTTATAGTTGTCTGTCATAGATGAATTAGAGGCTACAGTATACGCTGAAACAGTGCTATGCAAATGGAACATTTGAGGCAGTGTTCATAGCGCACACTCCAGGGTCACAGAACATGAACATGACAATAAATGAATCTGAGAATGAGACTGACTCATCCAGATCCATTCATGTATCATTTACCAAGGAGAAGTAACACTGCTCACTACAAAATGCAATGAATCAAGCTTGACTCCATAGTATATCTCTTCACAAATCTACACAGGTAAAAAAAACATGTTATGGCTCAGGTCTGTGCCCCCGGTCCTTGGCAGTCGGGCGACTGTACAGACCACCCCGGATGGATGGAGGGGAGGGAAGGCCGGGCAGCCATGGGCCTGGGGGTCTCAGTGGAGCAGAACGTCATCAGGTAGCTTCAGTCCCCTGAGCAGCAGCTCGGCTCCATCTGTTCCTGCTAGGGCCGCCTCACCCCACTCGCACGTCACTGTTCCAAACGGAGATCCAGCACCCTCCGCCACCTTGATCTGTGTCCCCATGGGGGGCCTGGGTCACGCTGACATCCCACGGGGGGCTTGGGTCGCTCTGATATTCATCTTCCACGGAGAAAGTGGCTACATGACATGACAGCATGAAGGAGTCTCTCATGCAATTAGAGGCAGTCAAGGCATCTGATTGATTTGTGCAACGCCAAAGAGAGCCCAAAATCAACGACAGCAATGTTTAAAAGACTTGTTTTAACCCCTTCGTCTTGAAAACTGTATTTTATCTTAGTGAGAATAGCCTCCTACATACATAAAGATTAGGCATGCGTGACCTCATTCGACCTACCCAAAACACCAATCATATCTCATTGCATTACAAAACTAATTGATGCAGGGGTGGATGTAATCGACAGCTGTGGGAGTTTGCAGTTCATCACAAACCCTGCTATCTGGCACAGAAGGTGAAAACTGAGTCACTGGCTTACTGGGGCTCTCTCATGCCGTCCCTGGAGGGGGTGCGTCACCTGAGTGTGCCGTGGCGGAGGTCTTTGTGGGCTATACTCAGCCTTGTCTCAGGATGGTAAGTTGGTGGTTGACGATATCCCTCTAGTGGTGTGGGGGCTGTGCTTTGGCAAAGTGGGTGGGGTTATATCCTTCCTGTTTGGCCCTGTCCGGGGGTGTCCTCGGATGGGGCCACAGTGTCTCCTGACCCCTCCTGTCTCAGCCTCCAGTATTTATGCTGCAGTAGTTTATGTGTCGGGGGGCTAGGGTTAGTTTGTTATATCTGGAGTACTTCTCCTGTCCTATTCGGTGTCCTGTGTGAATCTAAGTGTGCGTTCTCTAATTCTCTCCTTCTCTCTTTCTCTCTCTCTGAGGACCTGAGCCCTAGGACCATGCCCCAGGACTACCTGACATGATGACTCCTTGCTGTCCCCAGTCCACCTGGCCGTGCTGCTGCTCCAGTTTCAACTGTTCTGCCTTATTATTATTATTCGACCATGCTGGTCATTTATGAACATTTGAACATCTTGGCCATGTTCTGTTATAATCTCCACCCGGCACAGCCAGAAGAGGACTGGCCATCCCACATATGCTCTCTCTAATTCTCTCTTTCTTTCTCTCTCTCGGAGGACCTGAGCCCTAGGACCATGCCCCAGGAATACCTGACATGATGACTCCTTGCTGTCCCCAGTCCACCTGACCGTGCTGCTGCTCCAGTTTAAACTGTTCTGCCTTATTATTATTCGACCATGCTGGTCATTTATGAACATTTGAACATCTTAGCCATGTTCTGTTATAATCTCCACCCTGCACAGCCAGAATAGGACTGGCCACCCCACATAGCCTGGTTCCTCTCTAGGTTTCTTCCTAGGTTTTGGCCTTTCTAGGGAGTTTTTCCTAGCCACCGTGCTTCTACACCTGCATTGCTTGCTGTTTGGGGTTTTAGGCTGGGTTTCTGTACAGCACTTTGAGATATCAGCTGATGTATGAAGGGCTATATAAATAAATTTGATTTGAAAACAGAACCTTTCCAAGAACCACTAGAACTCTCTCTACTCAGAATCCATTTGTCCGTTGACCTCATTCACTTATTTTTCAGCGATCTCCTGTGGCTGCCTCCTGCCTTTGCTGTGATGTAACCACTTAAAATGTTGGTGTAGTGAATCAGGATGAGCCCGATTGGTGGGATTAGGTCAACACATCTCAGGGACCAATCCACCTCCTCACTGATAAACAATGTGAGGATAAGCCATCCAACCGATTTACCAGTCAGCTAAACTGATTAGTAGCCAACCCTAAATCTACCAGATTATCTAGCACACACTTTTCCATACAGTTTTTATCACAAACCTTCAACTTTGATATTTTTACCAGCAGAGGGCAAGCATGCACTGTGTGTCTTTATCAAAGCCAATTTGTAATTTCATGTAATGTATTCTCCCTTACTAACACTAGAGGGTGCAATGTCCCAATTTAACTCCCGTGTGTGTGCATTGACAAAAGTATAACCATGCAATACTGTAATAGTCACGTACACTACCGTTCAAAAGTTTGGGGTCACTTAGAAATGCCCTTGTTTTTGAGAGGAAAGCACATTTTTTTGTCCATTAAAATAGCATCAAATTGATCAGAAATACAGTGTAGACATTGTTAATGTTGTAACTGACTATTGTAGTTGGAAACGGCTCACAAGTCCTCAACTGGCAGCTTCATTAAATAGTACCCGCAAAACACCAGTCTCAATGTCAACAGTGGAGAGGCGACTCCGGGATGCTGGCCTTCTTGGCAGAGTTCCTCTGTCCAGTGTCTGTGTTCTTTTGTCCATCTTCATCTTTTCTTTTTATTGACCAGTCTGAGATATGGCTTTTCCTTTGCAATTCTGCCTAGAAGACCAGCATCCCGGAGTTGCCTCTTCACTGGTGACATTGAGACTGGTGTTTTGTGGTGCTTTGTTTCTGGCCATTTTGAACCTGTAATCGATCCCACAAATGCTGATGCTCCAGATACTCAACTCGTCTAAAGAAGGACAGTTTTATTGCTTCATTAAGCAGAACAACAGTTTTCAGCTGTGCTAACATAATTGCAAAAGGGTTTTCTAATGATCAATTAGCCTTTTAAAATGATAAACTTGGATTAGCTAACACAATCTGCCATTGAAACACAGGAGTGATGGTTGCTGATAATGGGCCTCTGTACACCTATGTAGATATTCCATAAAAATCAGCCGTTTCCAGCTACAACGGTCATGTACAACATTAACAATGTCTACACTGTATTTCTGATCAATTTGATGTTACTTTAATGGACAAAAAATGTGATTTTCTTTCAAAAACAAGGACATTTCTAAGTGACCCCAAACTTTTGAATGGAAGTATATATATATATATATACACACGGTATATATATATAGACAGAGAGATATTATATACACACACACACGCATGCTTCAACATGCAAGGCACTTAACTCATAAACTGATCCTGTTCTCCACCAACCTCTGTGTGTGTGTGTGTGTGTGTGTGTGTGTTTCTCTCTTTCTCTCTCTCTCTCTCTCTCTCTCTCTCTCTCTTAGCAGGGTTGGAACATAGGAAGACATTTCTGTGTCTGTGACAACTGACAATAAAGTATATCATATCAACACACTTACACAAGTTTCCCAAAAAGATTTCCAAAAATAGACTTGTGTGTGAACGCTTCCGTGTCTGCACACATGCAATGCGTCGCTCGGGTTGGGGTGGTTAGGTTGTTATGCCTGATCTATAAGTCATCCAGACAGCTATATTTTAAATCAATGCCATTGTAAACGGTCCGTCACATTATTACAGCCCTCTTATTCTCCTTCGTCTTCTGGGTCAGACAATCCATCCTCTCAAACTGAAAATAGTTGAAAACTATTGCGGTTATTGTGGCTTGATTACATCTTCAATGCCTATTTAGATGGAGAGATCAGTGAGCTGGCCCAAATGAAGGAAGGAATGAATGAAAGGAACTGTGTGATCACGTCATTGAGCAGCCCACTGAAGTGCTGCATACACAATGACCCGAGCTTCTTTCTCAAGGCCATCCGACTGTTAAACAGCCGTCACTAACACAGAGAGTCTGTTGCCTACATACAGACTTGAAATCATTGGCCACTTTAATACAGTGCCTTGCGAAAGTATTTGGCCCCCTTGAACTTTGCGACCTTTTGACACATTTCAGGCTTCAAACGTAAAGATATAAAACTGTATTTTTTTGTGAAGAATCAACAACAAGTGGGACACAATCATGAAGTGGAACGACATTTATTGGATATTTCAAACTTTTTTAACAAATCAAAAACTGAAAAATTGGGCGTGCAAAATTATTCAGCCCCCTTAAGTTAATACTTTGTAGCGACACCTTTTGCTGCGATTACAGCTGTAAGTCGCTTGGGGTATGTCTCTATCAGTTTTGCACATCGAGAGACTGACATTTTTTCCCATTCCTCCTTGCAAAACAGCTCGAGCTCAGTGAGGTTGGATGGAGAGCATTTGTGAACAGCAGTTTTCAGTTCTTTCCACAGATTCTCGGTTGGATTCAGGTCTGGACTTTGACTTGGCCATTCTAACACCTGGATATGTTTATTTTTGAACCATTCCATTGTAGATTTTGCTTTATGTTTTGGATTATTGTCTTGTTGGAAGACAAATCTCCGTCCCAGTCTCAGGTCTTTTGCTGACTCCATCAGGTTTTCTTCCAGAATGGTCCTGTATTTGGCTCCATCCATCTCCCCATCAATTTTAACCATCTTCCCTGTCCCTGCTGAAGAAAAGCAGGCCCAAACCATGATGCTGCCACCACCATGTTTGACAGTGGGGATGGTGTGTTCAGCTGTGTTGCTTTTACGACAAACATAACGTTTTGCATTGTTGCCAAAAAGTTCAATTTTGGTTTCATCTGACCAGAGCACCTTCTTCCACATGTTTGGTGTGTCTCCCAGGTGGCTTGTGGCAAACTTTAAACAACACTTTTTATGGATATCTTTAAGAAATGGCTTTCTTCTTGCCACTCTTCCATAAAAGCCAGATTTGTGCAATATACGACTGATTGTTGTCCTATGGACAGAGTCTCCCACCTCAGCTGTAGATCCAGAGTGATCATGGGCCTCTTGGCTGCATCTCTGATCAGTCTTCTCCTTGAAATGAGCTGAAAGTTTAGAGGGACGGCCAGGTCTTGGTAGATTTGCAGTGGTCTGATACTCCTTCAATTTCAATATTATCGCTTGCACAGTGCTCCTTGGGATGTTTAAAGCTTGGGAAATCTTTTTGTTTCCAAATCCGGCTTTAAACTTCTTCACAACAGTATCTCGGACCTGCCTGGTGTGTTCCTTGTTCTTCATGATGCTCTCTGCGCTTTTAACGGACCTCTGAGACTATCACAGGGCAGGTGCATTTATACGGAGACTTGATTACACACAGGTGGATTGTATTTATCATCATTAGTCATTTAGGTCAACATTGGATCATTCAGAGATCCTCACTGAACTTCTGGAGAGAGTTTGCTGCACTGAAAGTAAAGGGGCTGAATAATTTTGCACGCCCAATTTTTCAGTTTTTGATTTGTTAAAAACGTTCCACTTCATGATTGTGTCCCACTTATTGTTGATTCTTCACAAAAAAATTAAGTTTTATATCTTTATGTTTGAAGCCTGAAATGTGGCAAAAGGTCGCAAAGTTCAAGGGGGCCGAATACTTTCGCAAGGCACTGTAAATGGATCACTAGTCACTTTAATGCCACTTTAAACATGTTTACATATCTTGCATCACTCATCTCATATGTGTATACTTTATTTTATACCGTCTATTGCATCTCTGTCCTTGCTCATCCATATATTTATATGTACACTACCGTTCAGAAGTTGGGGGGGTCACTTAGAAATGTCCTTGTTTTTGAAAGAAAATAACATTTTTTGTCCATTAAAACGACATCAAATTGATCAGAAATACAGTGTAAACATTGTTAATGTTGTAAATTACTATTGTAGCTGGAAATGGCAGATGTTTTATGGAATATCTGCATAGGCGTACAGAGGCCCATTATCAGCAACTGGAGCAGCAGGTAGCCTAGTGGTTAGAGCATTGGGCCAGCAACTGAAAGGTTGCTTGATCGAATCCCCGTGCTGCCAAGGTAAAAATCTGTTGTTCTGCCTGAACAAGACAGAACCCGCTGTCATTGTAAAGAAGAATTTGTTCTTAAATGATTTGCTTAGTTAAATAAAAAATTATATCACTCCTGTGTTCCAATGTTGTGTTAGCTAATCCAAGTTTATCTTTTTAAAAGGCTAATTGATCATTAGAAAACCCTTTTGCAATTATCTTAGCACAGCTGAAAACTGTTGTGCTGAT
The DNA here is from genome assembly GCF_057628025.1 of Oncorhynchus mykiss. Lineage (NCBI taxonomy): Eukaryota > Metazoa > Chordata > Actinopteri > Salmoniformes > Salmonidae > Oncorhynchus > Oncorhynchus mykiss. Next base: position 7,101,400 of record NC_143045.1, read on the forward strand.
TAAAGAAGCGATAAAAATTGCCTTATTTAGTCAGTCTAGTCTGTGCGAGAAATTGCAAAGAAACTGAAGATCTGGTACAACGCTGTGTACTAATCTCTTCACAGAACAGCGCAAACTGGCTCTAACCAGAATAGAAAGAGGAGTGGGAGGCCCCGGTGCAGAACTGAGCATGGTATTTCTGATCAATTTGATGTCATTTTAATCGAAAGAAAAATAGCTTTTCTTTCAAAAACAAGGACATTTCTAAGTGACACCAAACTTTTGAACGGTAATGTATATATTCTTATTCCATTCCTTTACATAGATTTGTGTGTATTGGGTAGTTGTTGTGGAATTGTTAGATTACATGTTAGATATTACTGCACTGTTGGAACTAGAACCACAAGCATTTTGCTACGCTCGAAATAACATCTGCTTACCATGTGTATGATCAATAAAATTTGATTTGATTTCTATGTGACTGAAGGTTATGACCTCCACGGCTATTCCCTCCCCTGACGCGCTAACTCTCCATCGGTGAAACACTTCCACAGCTTTTCCGTAACGTTACAGTTACTCCTCTTCATTATGTAAACTGGCACAAGTCATATAAGCTTTTTCTATGTGTGTAGTTCTTGGCACGCAATGAACTACAGATCTAAAGGGTTAATGATATCAAAGTAATGCTTCATTATTTTTGCTGCAGCATCTAAAACATACTTTTTTGCCTCCAGTCAAATTAAATCTCTGACGGATTCTGGGTTCTGTGAAATGACAGGGAATCAACGCATGTCCATGATAAGTCCTGCCCACCTGCTCCTCTCATAGGGTATCTGAGACATCCATCATGATGGCAATAGAACACAGACCAAACCTTACTTCCCTGTGTCTATGGTTTGCTCTCACCACCGTAGCCAGTCACAACTAAGCTGACAAGTGTATACAGCTAGGCAATCAGGGTGGCTTTAGCCTCATGGTAAAGTGCACAAAGGGCATTCTATAGGCCAGTAAGCTGTGACAGGTTCACATATCAACTCTTGACCACAAACAATTGGAACATGATGGTGTCAGGGAGAAGAGGCGCTCCCATTTACTTTCCCCCCATTCTCTGATTGTTAACAGGCTCCTTAGGGATTTACTGATGTGACAGACAGACAGAGATCTGTAGCAGCTCTGTCATTCATTGACCAAAGCAGAAACAGTCTCTTAGGCTTTGTGTTGAAATCAATGACGTGCAATTTGCTATGGTGACACACACAATGCACAAGACACAGGGCAAATACCTAAAAGCACACAGACCTCCATCTCAAAACCGGAATGGAACTAAATACTTTTCAGTGGTAGCTCATTTTTCTGAAAAACATCTGTTTGTGGACTCCAGCTTTGAGCCAGAGATCATTTTTACGCATGAGAAATAACTATAGATAAAATTATAGAGGCACAACAAGGGGAACTCGAATAAACACTTGCTGAAGATGGTAGATGGAACAGAAAGGAAAAACAGATCACATGAGATCAAATCGGGCAGCTTTTGAGTGGAAATACAATAGTTCTAGGGATGGGGGTCCTGGGTGACTTCAATCATTTTTCAACTCGAACTAGCTAGCTAACATTAGCTAGCTAGCCAACTCATTTAAACTCAGACAATGATAGCTAACTAACCCAGATGTGCAAGTTAGGTAGCTGGCTAGCTAGCTAGCTGGGATTCAGGGGCTTTTGTTTTCTAACCCCAAACAACATACCAGTTCTCATAAGTTTATCATGTATTTCCTGGGGCAAAAACAATTGAAGGATGGTACTTGTCTACTACACATATAACTATGGCAGCAAATGGCAAAATGTGTCTGCAATATACAGCAGGCTGCATAGTAACAGCGTCAGAGTCACCGGCCTGAATCTAATAGTTACAGTCCCTCTATTACCATATATAATTACATTCAAACTAGAGAAAGTTATTTCTCTTGCTATTATGTTTGAGTAATTATATTTGATTTAATTCACTGCCTATGTACAAAACCTGGTGTATTTGTTGTTCAGCAGCATCGTCGGAACCAACCTACCATATCAGGAACTGTTACACAAGGCGGAGGAAGTGGCCAGACACCAGCCCCGCTTCAGAGTAAAGGAGGACACTTTGACAAGATCAGATGTTACCAACTTGATTAAAGACAAAAAATACAACCACTTTTCTGTCCTGGAATTCATCTAACCATCATAGATAATGGATGTAATCAGTGCTGTGTGTGTTTGTATGCATGTGTCTATGTTTTAAGGAGGTGCCCCCTTCCACAGTCCCTTGTAAATTGGGTGTGAATCGTATGTACTGATGTGTGCATGTGTGCGACTGGTGGATTCTGCTGGGTGAGAATGTGATGTAGGGAAATGGATATGTAAGACAAGTTGATGACGAGGGAAACCATTCAGTTGAAACTGTAGCAGGAGGAAACTCCCCACGATTCAAGGCATGAATGCTGCATCTTACCTAAGGAAACCCATAGCGGGTGTTAATGTAACAAAAATGCCTAGAAGTTCCAGAGATTACATGTTACCCCAGGAAACCCATTGCGGGTGGTAACTGTAATAAAGTCGATATTTCACCCCAGGAAACCCATTGTGGGTGGTAACTGTAGATGACAGTGTAGCTTTATTTAGGTCAGGGGTGTTTAACGAACAAGATTGCTGCATTCAAATCAGGGGAACTTAGCAGGGGTTAAACTTAGGTTTAACTCCATATTTTGTATTTATTTTTTATTTCACCTTTATTTAACCAGGTAAGCTAGTCGAGAACAAGTTCTCATTTACAACTGCAACCTGGCCAAGATAAAGCAAAGCAGTGTGACACAAACAACAACACAGAGTTACACATGCAATACACAAGCGTACGTATCATGTATATGATATATGTGTACATACAGTGCTGTGAAAAAGTATTTGCCCCTTCCCGATTTCTTATTTTTTGGCACATTTGTCACATGTAAATGTTTCAGATCATCAAACAAATTTTAATATTACACAAAGATAACCCAAGTAAATGCAAAATACAGGTTTTAAGTAATTATTTTATTTAATAAGGGAAAAAGCTATCCGAACCTTCATGGCCCTATGTGAAAAAGTAATTGCCCCATCCAGAGGTGGACTTACTGGTAAGTTTTGGATCATTGTCCTGCTGCAGAACCCAAGTGCGCTTCAGCTTGAGGTCACGAACTGATGGCCGGACATTCTCCTTCAGGATTTTTTGGTAGAGAGCAGAATTCATGGTTTCATCAATCACAGCAAGTCGTCCAGGTCCTGAAGCAGCAAAGCAGCCCCAGACCATCACACTACCACCACCACATTTGACTGTTGGTATGATGTTCTTTTCCGAAATGCTGTGTTACTTTTACACCAGATGTAACGGGACACACACCTTCCAAAAAGTTCAACTTTTGTCTCGTCAGTCCACAGAATATTTTCCCAAAAGTCTTGGGGATCATCAAGATGTTTTTTGCCAAAAGTGAAACGAGCCTTTATGTTATTTTTGGTCAGCAGTGGTTTTCACCATGCATCTCTGCCATGGATCCCATTTTTGCCCAGTCTCTTATGGTTGAGTCATGAACACTGACCTTAACTGAGGCCCGCAGTTCTTTAGATGTTGTTGTGGGTTCTTTTGTGACCTCTTGGATGAGTCGTCGCTGCGCTCTTGGGGTAATTTTGGTAGGCCGGCCACTCCTGGGAAGGTTCACCACTGTTCCAATTTTCTCCACTTGTGGATAATGGCTCTCACATGGTTCGCTGGAGCCACAAAGCTTTCGGAATGGCTTTGTAACCCTTTCCCGACTGATAGATGTCAATTACTTTGTTTCTCATCTGTTCCTGAATTTCTTTGGATCGCGGCATGATGTCTTGCTTTTTGAAATCTTTTGGCCTACTTCACTTTGTCAGACAGGTTCTGTTTAAGTGATTTCTTGATTCAACAGGTCTGGCAGTAATCAGGCCTGGGTGTGGCTAGTGAAATTGAACTCAGATTTCCCCAAAATTTGATTAACCACAGGAAATTCATGATGTTACAAGGAGGGGGGGGGGGGGGGGGGGGGTGCAATTACTTAGTCACATAGGGCCATAAAGGTTCAGATAGCTTTTTTCCCTTAATAAATCAAATGAACACTTAAAAACTGCATTTAATGTTTACTTGGGTTATCTTTGTGTAATATTGAAATTTGTTTGATGATCTGAAACATTTAAGTGTGACAAATGTGCAAAAAAATAAGAAATCGGGAAGGGGCAAATACTTTTTCACAGCACTGTATATATGGCATGTATACATTTATATGATATGATATGACATGACATGTGGCTCTGTTCACGCCAGGGGAACTGAGCAGGAGTTAACAACTTCGGTGAAACTCCACATGATTTCATGTGTTGCCCATGCATTTAGTAGAGTCTATGAATCACATAATTATGCATAGTACTTGCGTCAAACGGAAGAATCAAGGACACGGATGGTTCCTGATGGTGTGAGATTCTGTCTGGTGTTTACAGAACTGGTGCTGTGAGATTAGGATATCAGGATTCAAGGTTGCAATGAGATTAGGATACCAGGACTTGCTTAGACAAAGCCATTGTAACCGTACAGCAAAGAATGCAATATACGGGAAGATTAATGGCTGCAGTATTGCCTTTAAAATGAGTACATGATGCATGGAATTCTAAGGCATGAATGTATGAAAGTCTGTCTTCTTATTTTAAAATGTGTAGTTCTGGCCTTGTGCTGTGCTTGTCTATTAATGTTATGTATTTTGCTTTGTGTGCTGCTTTAGCTAATGAGAATCCTAATAAAACAAAAAATCATGACCAATACCTGTGATGAGAGGGGCCTGGAGCTGATCTACGCTGCCATGCCCACCAGGCGCTGGTAAACACCTCAGAAAGGACGAAAGGTGATTAGTAATAAGACAGCACATCACACGTGTTTAGTAATATCAGAATCCCATTTATTCGCCAAATACATTTGCATGTACAGGAATTTGACTCTGAAATTGTGCTGCCACAATAAAACAATGTAAAGATTGACAAATAGAATATACAGACAAGATAATACCACCCTTTCAATACATGTGTCACTCATAAACACTTCCTTTTTTTGTACAGATGGAGGACAGGAGTGAGGCTTTGGTCATGGAGTCCTCTGACTGAAAGACAGGTTGATACTAATGTCTGAATCGGGAGAGACATTGCGCTCAGCATTGAAATTATACAAGACATGTATTACTTTAAAGGTCTTTCGTACATTTTTGTTTATCAAATGGTACTATCAATCTGGGGCAGGACCCTGTGTATTCTTCAAGCATGTCAGGGAACTCCTGTTTTATACGGGAAACCATACAGGAAGGAATGATGAGTGACATGTTTGGCAAGGTAGCCCCAGCATGCACCAGACAAATTGCTGATGGGGGACAATATCTGTATCAGCTGTGAATGACAATCGAAGATGAACGACGTGTAATATTTGCACATTGTTATATTCGCAGAACACTGCTTTTACAGTATAATGATGGTTTATTTGACATGGAACTGTGGCACGTAGAACTGTTACACGTAGAACGTATCAAAACGAATATCTACATCCAATATCTACATACAGTAAGTTCAGCAATTGCACTCTTCTCATATTACTCTGTAGGCTACTGACCTCCTGGAGGAAGCTTTGAATTGGTCAGTGGCCTACAGAGTGGCACGAGAAGAGTGCCATCCTCCTGCATCTCAGGATGGAGTGTAATGCTCTCCACCCCTTCTGCACCTGTCCATAACTTGTAATACACTAGAGACTTGAAGACATAACCTCACCCAGAGAGTTGTGCATGTCACTAGCTATGTTTCCATTAACTTGTCCAGTGATTTTTTTTGTCAACGTTTAGAAAGTTCTACACAACTGGATTAGCTGAGCATCTTGAGATGGCGAGTCAGTCAGGAGGGGGGGGGGGGGGAATCCAGCTAAGCTTAGCTTACCTCGCTGTACTCACGACTGCCCTTGTTTGTTGTGATTGATTGGCAAAGACACACCCAAGACACACCCACATCAAACCACACCCCCAAGACAACTGTCGTTTGGCTTCAGTCATGGCCGCTAGCATTTCTTAATAAGCAAGCAAAAGAAAACGAGGCCAAATCAGGAAGTTCAGACCCCACTTTAAATGGGCTGCTTTAGCTACCTAGCATTAGGACAAAAAAAAACAAGTAGGCATTAGAAAAGCCGTCCACACTTTGGCAAGGTTATTGGAACTCAAAAAAGGAAACTTCTGAGAAGCAATACAACTTTTTGGAGAAAGTTCTCACTTGAATGGAGTGAGAACTAAGCTTTAAAAACTATAAACAGTTTCCTAGTTACCAAACATGTCTGACATGCAGCAGAGAGGAGAGGAAGATAGAGGTGAAGTGAGAGAGTTTACTCCGCTCAAAGTCAGTTCACAAAAATAAGTCCACAAATGGAGGAATTTTAAATGGTGTTGAAGTGTTGAATTTGGTCTACAAAAAATAGAATTGCCAATTTTCCACCTGAGCATTATTTGATCAAATAGAAGTTTTGTAATGGTAAGGTTGTTACAAATGCACTGGCATACAGTGCCGAGAAGATGATCAAACTTGACTATCTAGAGGAAGTAAAAGTCGTAACAAGGTGCAGTGCATTCGGAAAGTATTCAGGTCCCTTGACTTTTTCCACATTTTGTTACGTTACAGCCTTATTCTAAAATGTGTATATATATATATTTTTTGCTTCATCAATACCCCATAATGCCAAACCAAAAACAGGTGAGGGTTTGGCCAGGGTACGCTGTCATTGAAAATAAGCATTTGCCTTGGCCTCCCGGGTGGTGCAGTGGTTAAGGGCGCTGTACTGCAGCGCCAGCTGTGCCACCAGAGACTCTGGGTTCGTGCCCAGGCTCTGTCGTAACCGGCCGCGACCGGTAGGTCTGTGGGGTGACGCACAATTGGCCTAGCGTCATCCGGGTTAGGAAGGGTTTGGCCAGTAGTGATATCCTTGTCTCATCGCGCACCAGCGACTCCTGTGGCGGGCCGGGTGCAGTGCACGCTAACCAAGGTTGCCAGGTGCACGGTGTTTCCTTCGACACATTGGTGCGGCTGGCTTCCAGGTTGGATGCGCGCTGTGTTAAGCAGTGCGGCTTGGTCGGGTTGTGTATTGGAGGACGCATTACTTTCAACCTTTGTCTCTCCCCAGCCCGTACGGGAGTTGTAGGGATGAGACAAGATAGTAGCTACTAACAATTGGATACCACGAAAAAGGGGTAAAATTAAAATAAAATAAAATAAGCATTTGTTCTTAACTGACTTGCCTAGTTAAACCACTAAGACCTGGCCGCCCAGCCACACCTAGCAATCGGGGGAGAAGGGCCTTGGTCAGGGAGGTGACCCTGACCCTATGCTCTCTCTGACATAGTTCCAGAGTTCCTCTGTGGAGATGGGAAAACCTTCCAGAAGGACAACCATCTCTGCAGCACTCCACCAATCAGGCCTTTACGGTAGAGTGGCCAGACGGAAGCCACTGCACAGAAAAAGGCACATGACAGTCCACTTGGAGTTTGCAAAAAGCCACCTAAGACTTTGACCATGACAATCAACATTCTTTGGTCTGATGAAACCAAGATTGAGCTCTTTGGCCAGAATTCCAAGCATCACATCTGGAGGAAACCTTGCACCATCCCTACGGTGAAGCATAGTTGTGGCAGCATCATGCTGTGAGGCTGTTTTTCAGCGGCAGGGGCTGGGAGACTAGTCAGGATTGAGGATAAGATGTACGGAGCAATGTACAGAGTGATTCTTGATGAAAACATGTTACAGTGTTCAGGGCCTCAGACTTGGGCGAAGGTTCACCTTCCAACAGGACAACGACCCTAAGCATCCAGCCAAGACAATGCAGGAGTGGCTTCAGGACAAGTCTCTGAATGTCCTTGAGTGGCCCAGCCAGAGCCAGGACTTGAACCCGATCGAACATCTCTAGAGCCCTGAAAATAGCTGTGCAGCGAAGCTCCATACCTAACAGAGCTTGAGAGGATCTGCAGAGAAGAATGGGAGAACCTCCCCAAATATAGTTGTGCCAAGCTTGTAGCGTCGTACCCAAGAGGACTCAAGGCTGTAATCACTGCCAAAGGTGTTTCAAGGTACTGAGAGGGGGGGGTTGCTTTGTCTTTATGGGGTATTGTGTGTAGATTGATGAGGGGGAAAAAAACAATTTCATCCATTTTAGCATAAGGACTAAAGGCAAGGGGTCAGAATACTTTCGGAATGCACTGTGTGTATGGTATACTTGTCCTGTTGATTATGCTGCAAACATGGCCTTTGCTTTGGACTTAATAACATTTTGCGAAGTGGTACCATTTTCCATTTTTATTTGAATACTCAATATAATATAAACAATACATGAAATATAACACAATTTTGCAAACATTTCCAAACACTAATATAAAGAGTCAGACAACTGCATAGAGATCCAGAGAAATGCAGGACTGTAAATGCCCCATTCTCCTCTTTTAAACATTAACATGATTTATAACTCTGGCAAAAGTTGAGTTTGAATTGTTTCTATAGAACTAGCAATATTTCATAACTTGAAAATAATTCAAGAGGGGTGAAAAAATGTTCATCTTCAGACACATCTGAATCCTCCACAAAAGATTCCCTTTAGTTCCAAAATGCAGGTCCCTCATACATCATGACTAAAGTTGGATTGTCATAGTTACAATTTAGGAAACAAAATAAAACCCATTGTATAGACGAAATATCTAATTCAATGAAACATACCCTGTGGAAAAATATCAGGTGCTGCATCACACCAATGTGAAATAAAACAAAAGCTCATTTGGATTTTAATAAAAAAGATGCATTTTCATAGTGTACAAACTAAGTGATTTTTCTACCCTAATACTGTACACAAACTGGTAAAATGACTGGTGCTGAAAAAGTCTGAGTACACACAGGGCATTGAGGACACATTGTAAAAACTCACATTCTGAGGTTACATTTTACCCACAAGTCCCTGAATTTAAGTACTTCTGTCAGTTCAGTTTAAGTGGTGGAGTGATGAGAGGGATAAGGAAGCCATTCTGGCTCTGGCTCTGTTCTGGGTTGAGGAGGTGCCACTGTCCACAGGGACAGCAGATGGTCTTGAGTCTGCTCCAGGCTCTTCCCTCCCATTGGTCCCTGGTCACTTCTCGTCTGGTCCAAAGCAAAAGCTCTATAATGGCACAAAGCCCTGCACTGCAGCTAAACTAGAAAGGATGGTCAACTCCAATATTTTTTCTAGTGGTGTGTTGCACTATAAAAATATACTTGTTTGTTTAAACATTGTTATTCAATGGTTAGCTGTGTGTTAACAGTGTTTCGGGAATGTTTAGCATGCTTACAGTCAATGTCTTTATGATATAGGACACAGTACAGCTGTGTGTTGTACTGTATCATTTAGTATACATCGCCATGCACTACAGCCTAGACCAGTGTTTCCCAACTCCGGTCCTTGAGTACCACCCAACAGTACATATTTTTGAAGTACACCTGATTCTACTTGTCAAATAATCAAGGCCCTGGCAAGTTGAATCGTGCGTTTTGTCTGGGGCTACAACACAAATGTGTGCCGTTGGGGGGGTAGCCTACTCGAGGACCGGAGTTGGGAAACACTGGTCTAGACAACAATCAGCACAAACACGCCACAGTATTGGGTGGTTTAGGTAAGTATATCTGGCAATAGAGAGTCAATTCTGTCTATCCCCATTACTATTCACTCCGATTCACTTCACTGTGGACGGCATAGTGAACAGGAACAATGTCATTATACCAATATAAGAGATTGTGTTAAAAAATAAAAAAGCATCAGGAAGCATTTCCATCACAGCTACCAAAGTGTCTCTTCAATGACATCAGTAAGGCAAGTGTTTTTTCAAGGTGAGGAGTGTGGGTCTGTGTTCTTGTTCAAGTAATGAACTCTTCTGGAAGCACTGGAGATTGACTTGAGATGTGGTTTCGCAGCAAGGTTGGCAATTGGGGCAAAAACAACACGTGCTGTACCCGTGTATGAGTGAAACTCTTGGAGGTGAACAGGTAATGCACGTGCTACATGTCACAGCAGTATCTCAAAGCCACATCTGACACCCTACCGGTTAAATACTCGGACATCGATTATAAATGGAAACCCAATATTTTGCTTCAACTGGTGCAGTGACAAGCCATATTCAGCTTTTCAGTTGAAAATGGCATGTTGGCTACAGCGGGAATGGGGGGGAAGGGGGGGGGGGGTATGTGAATGTGTATCATACATGAATGTGGGGAAATATAATGAGCGTCAATTGATAATAATGATACAAATGAGTTTTGACTCTTATCGGTCTCTTTTGTTATTGTAGTTAACACTTATAAATCACAAGATAAAATGTGTGGAAACAGGAGTTTTCTTGAAACAAGAGCTCCAAGGATATTCTCTTGGTATCACATCGTCTCAGGTTTGCTAGTAGAAAAGAGTATATTGAGGATGAAATGAATATTGAGGCCTGCTCTTCGTACAGTGCAGTGATATTGGGGTCTCAGTGAACGGCCTCTCATTTTCACTATGTGAGGGTGAATGTCATATCCTTCAGCGTTGGAATGTGGTCCAGGTGACAATGCCTTTTTGACCAAGATAAAATTCTCCATCACTTCCTCAACGGGCAGAGTCTTTGTGCTTCTTGACAAAGGTTAACCCTAGCGAACAATAAAGTGTGAATTCAGAACAAAAAGGCCAACAAAAAAGAATCGTTAGGTAAATATGTGTCGAATGAATAATCAAACAGGGCGAATTTATCTAAACATCTACAAATAATGCATGTGAGAGAGTCTGTACAAAACAATAGCCTTGTCATCGTACGAAATGGTAGAGGTTTCCCATGTATCTGATATCAAAATGGCCATTTTCATGAATAAACCTGCTCTTCCTCACCCTCCCGGGCCTAAAGATGGAAAGGATGGCGATATGGTCAGGCACGGCTTAGATTTTTTGGGGGTCAAAGCTCGATAACACTGGTGGTTTTGACGGGCTTGGTCCTACTCCTTCTTGGTCCACCTCCATTTTCTGCGCTGCGTTCCCCTCTCCCTTGGTGACGTGTCAGCCTGGACCGTGGTCCAGTACTGGTGGGATCGTTGCGGTGGTAGTGGTCAGATGGTGGTGTATATATAGACGAAGATGACCACCAGCAGGTTGAGCACGGTCCCGATGATCCCGAGCACGGCCAGGATGCGCTCCTCTCGGTCGTCCCCAGGGTCCTCGGTGTGGGCGTGGCAGACATGCCGGCCGTGGGGGACCATGTTTACCATCAGTAAGCCCCACCCCCACAGGATGCTATGCCTACAGATGGGAGGAGAGAGATGAGTGGGATACTGCCATTTACCTGTTGTAAGTCATGTTTATTCTGTACCTTACGTAGAGGTCTCCAATTCTGATGTTAAAAGACAGACAGACACACAGACATGTACAGTCGTTGACTACGTTTCACTTTAGACACGCTGGCATTTCATATTACTCAAGGGATAAAAAAGTTAACGAAGAACAAAATCAAGCATGACTTTTTTCTTATGATGACCCATATTTGGCTAACCCTTTCTATGGTTCCAGCATAACAGTGAGAGGTTGGGCTGGGCAGCCCAGGGTCCCTGCTCCTGTCCATTTCCATGCAACAGCCCCATGTGTTCATTCAACATCATTGCCCATGTCAAACTGAACGTTTTATCGTCCAACTCCAGCCTCATCATGGGACGACAGTACTGTGCTACTTTGTCATCGAGAGACCATTCAGGAGGACTGAAGTAGAGAGGACAGATTGTCGTGGGTGTCTATGGAGTGCTCTTACTGATACAGCTTACAATGTGGGCTCCCGTGTGGCGCAGCGGGGCTCCCGAGTGGCGCAGCAGTCTAAGGCACTGAATCTCAGTGCTAGAGGCGTTACTACAGACCCTGGTTCGATTCCAGGCTGTATCACAACCGGCCATGACTGGGAGTCCCATAGGGTGGCGCACAATTGTACCAGAGTCATCCTGGTTAGGGTTGGGCCGGGGTAGACCGTCATTGTAAATAAGAATTTGTTCTTAACTGACTTGCCTAGTTAAATAAAGGTTAAATAATAAAAATAAAAACAAGAAGGGAGTCCAGGTCAGTTTGTGACAAAACAGAAACAAACTCTCTCCTGTACTGCACTTGTTGGCTTCTCGCTGCACAATGCAGGGCCGAACAGAATAAACAATAGAGGAGCCAACAGATGTTGTAGCAGCATTGGGGGCCCCAGTGAGGCCTGGGAGACAGTAATGTCTGCTCTGATGTGACTTAGCCATTCAGCGGTGAAACACGATTATTTCCAACCCAATTAGGGGGAAATACATGTGGCATCTCCTCGCTCCAGGCCCCAGCCAGGGAGTCACTCACTCACACATGGCCCCGGTGAGTCCTCTCCGCGCTGGCCTCTCAGAGGGGGAGGGGAGAAAAGACTGTTCCCTGCCGAATGACGAGAGAGAGAGAGAGAATTAATAAATTAGAGAGAATGTGAGGAGGGATAGAGAAGGAGAGAAAGGGGAGAAGGAGAGAAAGACAGGGATGAAAAAACGAGAGAGTATGATGAAAAGAGATAGTAGATGTGGCGGTCTCAAGCAGCGTTCTCAATAGACACCACACTTGCCCATGATGCAACGGAAACTAACAGGCTACAATGGTTTTAAAGGGTCTCCAGTGGAACATAAACATTTAATGATGCTTTTCCTGCCTACATCCAGATTTTGATTCTCAGATCTGCACTCCACTTTGACTTCTCCAGCTTTATTAGATCTCATCGCAACCTAATTTCAATTTACGTGCAACTGGTAGCCCACTGACTCAATTATTCACTCCATACCCAAAGCCCCAGGTGTAACTGTGAGTCACTGGGTGTTGACAGTGGACCGGGATCTGATGGGATGGGTGGTGATGAGTCTCGGTATGTGCCCTCTAGTCCAGCTTTAGTGTCACTGAGAAAACCCATAGCAATGTGATGCCTATTTACCTGTAATCAAGGCATTACCAACCCAACAGATATTATCTTCTTCAAGCATCAACCAGTATTGAAAATCATTACGTGTAGATGGTATAAAAAAATACTGTCTTTAGGTATATTGGTCCTCATACAGGTTGCCGATATACAGGTTCTTAATTTACCCACCACAGCATATGGATTACACTAACCTATTCTATGAGAACCACAACGAGGTAGATGATAGGAAATTGATGCTCTAGGGGCAAAACCCTCAATGGCCAGACACACAGAGGCATATCCACAATCATCATCAGTAAAAGAGCACGTATAACCCACTTATTTTAAGTCCGTAGCAATGCTCGATCTTAGCCAGTCGGAACACAACACAGGCCGGTTCAGAAAGCAAGTATTAGTGATGGCTCATAGGCTCGCTGAGATTACAAGGCTTCACCCTGCAACATTAATATCATAAGGGATCAGAGCGAGACGCCATCGATGATTAATGCGCGTACATTTGCTCCTTAAAGAGCGCTAGTACAGCGGAGTTAGAGACAGAGAGAACGCTACTGGAGCTACTTCAGTGGAGGAGCCTGGATGGACCTCCATTTGCAGTCCTCATTAGAGTCAGCAGAAAACTATTGCAGTTAAAACAGCGTTCAAATGAGATCAAAATAGCAGCGTGTGCAGCTCAGTTCAGACACTTTCTCTGCTAGAGTCTAATGGAAACCATTTGATCATTTATAGTTCCGAAACCTCTTTAAAGACGACCCCCCCCCCCCCCCCCTCTGAAATCTCCGAGCTCAGACTCCTCCATTTCTTTAGGCTTTTCTGAAGTCGGTCTACTAATGGACTGTGCATCTGAGCACTTTACATCTCAAGTGTAATGGGAAAGGTTTTGAGATATAAAGACAAACGTGATTGCGTGTACTCATCTACAGTACCAAGTACCTTGCCCCCAACCTCCCATTTTCACACTGGCAGGTAGAGTTGTACAGTATCGCCCTCTGTACACTGGGCTCGATAGGGAGCTGGCTATCTTTAAGATCATAAACAACTGCTGCTGGCTTCCAGCCAAACACTTTAAGCACTAAAGAGAGATTAGAGATAGGTGTTGATGAAGTGTTTGGCGACATCGGACTGTTCACCTTGGGGAACCATGCAAGCACGCGCACGTACGCGGCAGGGAGAGAACTCCGGGTCACCGCCGCTGAGAGAGAGAGGAGGTCGATAACGGAATGTTCCCAGTTTCACTCAACACTAATTGCCAGTTAAAACAGTAACGCTAATCCCTGTCGCTGAGTAGAGATCCATTCGTACGCAGTTTGTTACTACTATTGTAGTGTTACTGGCAAACAGGAGGAGAGAAATGGTACTGCACACATGATCTAGAAAAACAGTGGTACCACAACGTTATATATTTAGGAGTCAGTATCCACCCAGAGGTGTAAATAAGAAGGAATAATGAAAGATAGAGCGGTGTAAAAAAAAAAAAGCGAGGTATATTTAGGAGACGTCTTCAAACTGTGGTCCTGGAGTGACCGTTTTTAGGTCTGACCTGGTCTGTGCCTTCTGACGTCCATAGATGCTGGAACTTGCTGCCCCATAACAGGATTAAAATAGCTCTCTCCCTCTCTCTCCAATAGAGGGATGCACACACACACACAACTCGTGTTGAGCCGAGTCCTTCAGAAATGGGGCAAAAATAAACCAGAAGCACAACGTACTGACGTTGGATCAGAGTTGTGTTGTCAGGGGAATGCTGCCAGCATGGAGGTATGGTTGGTGAGCATCAGCGCGAGTAATGAGATGCCTCTCTGTTGTTCTTTCGATTGGTGTGTCACTCACGGGCAAACTATGTAGGCTGAGTCTCACTTGAAATGGATGAACACTCCCAAACCGCCTCCTATCATCATGTCAGCCATTACAGCCCGGATACCTGACTAATTCGGTATTCAACGCTGTTGTTGCTATGTTGTTTAGACGACACTTGGCACCAACATATTGTTGGCGCCTGACATTTTTGCAATATTCAAAAAGCAGTTGTTCGTTTATGAATCGCTAAATATAGAAAAGTAGCCAAAATTCGATTCAACTGACCATGACTGTGAACGCTTCTCTTGTGGGACGAAACACTAAACTTTGTCAAAGAAAATTATTGTTCGATACAGTATGTGCATTGAATAAATGATAATGGCATGGTTACAGCCTTGAACACAGAGATAAAAACCGTAGAGATATGCCTAACCCCAGATTTTCTCCCCGCTCTGTCACACATTGTCTCTGGTCTTAAAATAATCATGAGATTTGTTTGTTGCACAATGCATATTTTACAGAAGTACAACATATCATGGGCTCATCCTTCTGGCCTGAAATGCTGACCGACCACACAGTAACAAACAGTAACTTAGAAACTCAGTTTTGACACTTTAACTGAAGAATGCCAATGTGAATAGGTATTGTTTCAATAAATGCATATCAATATGTACTGTATATCTCCAATTGATGCTCAGGGAATGAGTTAGGACAGTTGATGCTCAGGGGGGTGGAAAACAGGAAGCAAAAATCTAATTTATAAAATGCAAATACAATTGAAAGAGCTGCAATTCAATATATTGTCTTATTGAATGCAATTTAGATAACACTGTTATGCCACCCCATATGGAACGACAGATAATGTGGCCATAATGTAATTGCTCTAGGAAGAGTGGGAAGAGTCTGGATGTCTCAGGCAATTGAAAAAAAGTAATTGTACCTCTTAAAGACATAGTGTTGACCTTTCCTCAAAACGAACACTATATTAGAACCCTTACTAAAACAGCACAGACACACTCACATACACCCAACAAGATGAGTCACAGAGAGTGATGGGCAGAGGAACCAGACCCTTATGAAGGCCCAGACATACACGGGCCTCGTTATAAGCTCCGATGGACAGGCAGCGTGGGAGGGAAGAGTGGAGCCCGGGGCCAACGGATGACTGTCAGATCGCTTCCCATTCTTTCGGGCATCTTTCGCTTTTTCCCGCTCGGATTAGTGACTAACTATCCTTCCGACCAGAGCATCCGGACTGACACTGGATTCAATTCCTCGCTTCCCATTTTTCCAGTGTTATTCCCACTCCCATTCCCATTAGCTTCACCAGTGACCTCTTTTTGGGATCTCTCCTTGATGTTCAAGAGGTGGCAGGTTAATTGTGCCCTTTCCCATTTCCCTCCCTTTCTCTGCAAATTAAATTGACGTTTACTGGAAACACCTAGTGTCTCCTCCAACCAATAAAACTGAGAGATGGTGGCTTAACTGACTTCATCTTATCAAATACAAGTTGATTGTTAGTAATTGAGTAGTGTTTCAGAGAGAGATTGGGGAACACAATGTGAAAAGCAGGGGGATATGCATAGGGTCTTGAAGGCGAAAACAGACCAGAGACCATTCTGCTTCCCTGTGGCATCCAGCTACATTCTGATTGATCAATCCCTCCTCCCCTGGCTTCTCTGTGAATGAATCTGACTCGTGGGAATGCCTTGTGTAGCCACACATGTCTGGGATGAAAGCCTGTGTTGATAGTGATAGATGGACATGCTTCTCTCTGACATGGGGACATACACCCAGGGGGCCAATTCACACCTGTCAGCCATGCAAAAACATTCAAATTGATGAGGGAATGCAGTACTGACACCAAACAGTTACATGGGAATTTTCAAAGTGGGAAAGTTACAGACCCCCTATTTTGTACATGAATGTCAGACAAATGTGCAACATCACATTACGATCATAATTCTTTATTTGATATTTTTCAAAATGTTTAAAAAGTAAAGATATGGTTTAACAAAAAAACAAATATATATGTCAAAAAGGAGTCCGAAGGTACAGCACAAGTGCAAGCATATGAGCAATATCCTACAGGATACGCATGCTTCCAAAACTATAGTACATTCTCTGCCTTAAGCGGAGGGCTTTTCAGCATGAAGCTATCTGACCCATATGCCCTATTGAAAACACTGACAGGACTCGCTATTGCTCGCTAATGCTGGAAATAACGTAGTGGACATTCTGGTTTTTGCCCTAGCACTACACAGCTGAATCAAATAATGAAAGCTTAATAATGAGTTGGTTATTTGAACCAGCTGTGTAGTCCTAGGGCAACAACAACAAAAAACGTGCCCCAACAGGTGGCCCCAGGACCGAGTTTGGGAAACCCTGCTTTAGAGCTGGGATGGGCAACTCTGGTCCTCGGGGGCCTGACTGATGTCACACTTTTGCCCCAGCCCCCTTAACTAATCATGATCTTCAGTTTAGAACACAATTTGTTTAAATCAACTGCCCCCGAAGACTGGAGTTCCCCATCCATGCTTTAGAGTAAACAACAACCTGACCTCTTACCCAGCTCACCTTCTAAACAAGCCCTGTGGGGAAAATATAGCACAACGAATGTGAAAGGAAGTAACCGCCTCATTAATGGAGTCCCATGGGAGCAACATAGCACTCTTCAACCACATGTTCAGTGACTGTTTCTCTGTTTGGCTTTTTATCTATTCAATAAACATTTAGAAGTTGCATCGGATAACATCTTGCTCTCTTTTTCCTCTCATACAGTAGCGCGACACAATGACACTCGTCATGCACAGACAGACAGGCAGACGCACGCATGCACACAAGTACGCACACATTCACATGCTCACACATCTCTGGCTGTAATGAACAGTATGTCAACTAATGACTTGCATACTCACCACACATTGCACCAGGGGGGTAGCCAATATGCCCCTTCTTTTTTGCTATTCCAGTACCCTCTCCATGTCTCCACCTTCTTGCAAAGCTCCTTCTCCACCCCCTCCCTTTCCACCGGCACACTTCTTTCTTCCTGGTCCAGGTCTCTCGCTGTTGGAAAATAGTTCAAAATGTCCTTCTGCAACACAGATTTGTTTGCAGTTAGTCTGTGTTTCACTGAAGCAGTCCTTCTGAAACTCTGATGCTTTTAAGTATTGCTTTGGCTTCGCAAGTAGAATGAAGTCCTTAACTTGGCTTTGTATATGGTTCGACTGTTTTTAGATCAATCTTCAAAACCTCCAGAAGGAAGAGTCCCACCTGGACTGATCTGAGCCTTTCCTCAGGTGTCAAGAACCTCTTTCCACTGTGTCGGTAATGGAACATTGAAGTATGCTTTTCCAACATGCCTGTCGCTATCAATATTTGATAGGAAGTCTTGCTGTTAGAGCTTGATTCCCACTGTCTTTGTCGTGAGACTGTGGACAACGTTTTCCCTCCTCTTCATATAGTCGAAGTCCCATCTTCTGTCCCAGAGGTCGATCTGCTCAGTGTCAATTCTGCATCAGAGTCTTCACAAAACATAATCTGATCCTTTGCACTTGTTGTGGACCTTTAGAGAGTCTTCCCGACCCCAAAATGATGTATTATTCAATTCTATCTTTCTATTTCTCTAAATAAGATCTGCTGCTGGTTGGAGCTGTATTCAAGTAGGAGGGGTTTTCCATAGTGACAAAAAAGGCTGGGAATGTAGCCATAACACAAATATGGCCAATGAGAATGGCACTGGATGAGAGGCGGATTGTGAGATAAACAAAAAAGAGAGACCCCTGAAGGAGCTGCTGAACTGACAGCAGAGGAGAGTGAATGAGCAGGTGAAGGAGGAGATGGAGGAGAAGGGGGAGGGAGGAGGTTGCAGAAAAACATGTGGGGGTGGGATGAAGGGGAGGGGGACAGGTGGGTCAGGTTGCGTGTCTCGCTGTCCTCTGGTCCTCTGTCACACCCATGGATTTCCTCTGAGGACACAAAGTTGTGAGTAACAGCCTAAGAAATCCCAGATAGGTCTTATATCGCTCTATCTCTCTGAGGTGCTCATCCATCCGTCACTCTCCCTCTCTTACCGTCGCTCTCTTCTTCGGCCCTTCTCTTGACTTCCCCTCGGTGTCAGCTGGTTGGCTGTCAGACGCCCTGCTTCTCCTCTCACAGGGCCGGATGAGGATTTAAAGCCTGGTGGTTAAACCTGCAGTGGAATCCCATTTTATTACCTGCCCACGTTGTCATGATCCTCTGAAGGAGTACACACCATCTTTCTGTCCATCACTTTCAGGTTTACAGGTTTGTACCTTTTCACAATTCCACCGTCTGTCTCTCTGTTTCTCTCACTCCTCGTGCGTCTCTGTTTATCGCTGAGCAGTTCTACCCCCCCCCCCCCTCTCTCTCGCTCTCTCCACTTCGAAGCTCCTAGAACAGCTACTGACTGGCAGCATCCAAAAAACCATTCATAATCCTGCTTTATAAATGACCCGTGTTCCTTGTTATGCACACACCAATGCACAAAAAGATACCAGCACACACTCTGGGGAGACATACATGATGGAGTGTTAGGTTACAGTAGTATATAGTGTGGTTATATATAAAATACAACAAATGACAACAAAATATCTGACTCAAAACAACAATTTGAGCACTACTCACAAGGCCGTTACCGCAGAACTAGTCTAAGGCTCAAGCAGCAGAATCAGTGCTGCCGTACTAACAGGTCCCATTTCTGGTATAGCACCAGTATGAGCTGCTGTATTCTCTACAGTCGTCCAGTAACACCGGTGCCAATGTGCCTGGGACTGTGGCCCACTGGCCTCCAGCTCCATACCCACTATCCAACGCCACCATCTGGGCACTGGCACTGACAGCCAGCACACAGGCCGACAGATGGGGAAACATGCTCGCTGGAACCAAGGAGGAGGCATTTACAGTTCTGCCGGTCTCTGTTTATGTTTGGGAGGATTTGTGGAGTTGGTGCCATTAGATTGTTGAAATACAATGAACGGAACAGAACTTATACTGCAACTTTACCTCACGTTCTTTGCTACATGTTCTATATAGGTACAGCAAGTACACACACACACACACACACACACACACACACACACACACACACACACACACACACAAACACACACACACACACACACACACACACACACACACACACACACACACACACAGAAAAGTGCAAACATACATTATCGCATTATCAGAGATTTAAATGACATGAATGATGGCTTTGTTGCAAGGTGTGACGAATGAAAAGCATTTCCTGTAGCTTAAGCTTTATTGCCAAAAAACATTTAAATCAACACCGTAGGTGGTGAAACTTCATTTATTTAATTTTTAAAATGTTCTCCGCCAACTGGAGCAAAGCCACCAAATAATTAACTGGAACCATGGTGATGGCGAGTAGGAGAATAACCCTTCCTGTAGGCTGAATGGGCACATTATCTTTCGATTAGCAGAACACAGGGTATAGACGACACTCACTGTGACATAGAAGGGCTAGTGTAATTGGAAAGTGTGTTGGCACTGGAAAGAAACTAAGGCAGTGGGAGGTGGTTGGGGAGGGGCAGTCAGAAGGGCAGTCAGAAGGGCAGTCAGAAGGGAGGCAGTCAGTTCTTATATAATTATTTCCTCCTTTATTTAGGGGAAACTCCTCCATCTTTTTTTTTACCTCGAGAAAATACTGATAAGAACACACACAGATGTGACAGATGTGCGCACACACTCTACTCACCTCTTTCTCCCATTGCCGGATATCCTTGGGTCTGACTTAACCCATAATCAAGCAGCAGGTGGTTGCTAAGCATCTGCCTCTGTGGAGACCCCTGCTTCATCACAGCCAGCCTGCTGAAGACAATTCAGATGAGTAAAAAGTGAGAGAAAGGAACGAGGGATGACCGGTGAGGGATGGGCTGTTTTAAAGCATTCCGCGTGCTATACTTTAGTTGTTTAGGAACGGACTCCGGAGACGTTACATAATATATGCAGGCTGTCATGGCTGTAAGGTCAAGTAATGTCATATTGACGCGCACCCTACGCATGTAGGCTATTATGATGGAGCATTCAAATGTTGTGCTGGCCCAGGTATACTCTCGTTCGCATATCCCTCAGAAAACAACTTGACAACAAGAATCATTCTCCTAAAGCAACACGGTCTGAGTCATGCACTCTGGTGCCTCTGAAGGTAGAGAGACAGGCAGCAGCACCCCTCTCCATGTGTGACTCTGTGGGGATGTGACGGAAGAGGAAGTACAGCTACGAAAATGTTGACGCTGTAGGGACCTCTCTTTACAAGCATTCTACAGTAGGCTTAGAGAACCTGCAGAGGTGTGGAAATCAGGAGACAAATACCCCAAAACAACATTAGGGAGCTACAGTATATCAGGTCATTCCACGAATAGAGTACATTTTTGATAGTGTGACTTGGTACTCATTCAAGGGTTTTCTTTATTTTTTACTATTTTCTACATTGTAGAATAATGGTGAAGACATGATAACTATGAAATAACACATGGAATCATGTTGTAACCCGAAGTGTAAGTGTTAAATCATAATGTATTTCTTCAAATAGCCACCCTTTGCCTTGATGACAGCTTTGCACACTCTTGGCATTCTCACAACCAGCTTCATGAGGTAGTCACCTGAAATGCATTTCAATTAACAGGGGTGCCTTCTTAAAAGTTAATTTGTGGAATTTCTTTCCTTCTTAATGAGTTTGAGCCAAAATCAACCATAATTCCCCTTGTGACAGGGGGAATGGAAGCTCATTGTGTGCAACAGGGAGGGGCAATTGAGTGCAAGCTTCACCAAAAAAAAAACGTTGTAAAAATGATTGTAAAGAAATAAAAAATAAATTGTTGACATGTTATTCCTGACACGCTCTGTTTTCAACCACAAGACACCAGAAAATGGACGAAAAGAGTAGGACCAGCTCATCTGCTTTTACGCTATAGTTTGACTGTTATAGGTTTAATGTTCCTTTTGAAAAAGCAATAGTTTCAACGTATTAAAATAAGAGTTCAGTTCACATAACAGGGTTGACCTTAATATGAGGGACAGTGAATGAATCACTAATCCCATGAAATAAATAATCATCTTCAGAAATGACATTGTCAAAGCGAAAACATGACAACCCACTGTGCACACACTTTGTTGAATAAACGTTGTTTCCTTGTCATTTCAATGAAATGATATTGAACCAACGTGGAATAGACGTTGAATTGATGTCTGTGCCCAATGTGTAAGGTTTTACAACGATGGTGAAAACTTGAAGAAACGTTGGCGTTAAGTGGGTTGGAATCTTCCTTGGTGTTGACGAGGAATATGTAAAAATATGTAACAATTCTTTATTCATATAAAACATCTGACATTGAATTTCTACTTAAAATATCTAAGGGAGGCAAAAATGTACTCTATTCTGTGGAACGAACGATGTGTCATATTAATGTTAGAGGTAACAAGACCTCAAAGTAGCACAATTTCCACATAATTCCACAGTAGAGAAGTGCAAATTCCCAAGAGGCAATTTTGTTCCATTTTTGACCACTTCTATTCTAAGCTGTGCACGTAGATCAAGTTCCAGCATAAATTAAATCAATATACTAATATTTATGAAAAGCCATAGAGTAGGAAAAAAAACTTCCTGGGGTTTGCGTAGCTCGAGGCTACCACCCACATCCCAACACACACCGTGACCTGTACACAAACCATGTGCTGTATGCAAACAGACCCACACAAATGCACGCCGCATGCACAATCTCAAACTCACTCATGCACAATTACCATCTGCATCATTAGCCCTATCAAGCCTGTTGCACATTGAAAATCTCCTCGAGCAAAATGCTGCTCAGTTCTCCCAGTTTGCGACAATAAAAATCCCTGTTTCAACAGGACGAGGAAGGAGAGATATGCTAAACTAATTAAAGCGCTCACGTGGAACAGAAGACCGAGACCGGGGGAATAAAGAATGAAGCAGTCTGTGCATACCAATAGTGGAGTGGGTGTGTGTACACCTTAGAGACTCATGGAACTCCATGCTACGTATATTTGCTCCCAGTTCAACCCACTTCATCTTCACCATAGTTCATACAGCTAGCTGGATCTGGAGTCAATGGAGATCGCATAGGTCCAAGACGGTCAATAAAAGTTACCGTTGTTGCAGGGACCTTTTTTTAGTCATGGTAGAAGTGAAAGGTAATGTGAATGTAACTGACTTAATGGTATCATTACACAAAGAAATGTCAACGTGCTACTTCAATGCTAGTACTGATGACTATCCTATCAAATGGCCCATTGGCCTCCATCCTATCAATCAGATCAAAGGCCTGCTTTGCTCCACTGATTGTTAGCCATTTAATGATGGAGCCTGCAGCGATATAAACTATATACAGTAGGATATCACAGGGTAATTCACTATTTCCACCACCGTCTTCATTAGCACATTTCCACGGCCCCAGGGAATGTGGCGTCTTACAGGCAGAGTACTGGGCAGGCCGGGGAAGCTCCCAGGCGTGAAACAGCCAGTGACTAAGATAACCAAGCTAATTTTGATTGCTCAGGTTAATATCGAGAGATGGGGGGTGGGGGGTGTTTGGGTGATTATGATTATAGTTGGAGTCTAAGCTAATCAGAGTTACATTAGAGGTTTGATAATAACATCTCTCTCATTTCCCTGGCCAGTGGTTACAGCTCTCCAGTTCCCCTAGCTAACCCTCATCAACCCCCAGGGGGCTATTCCCACCATGCATGGGATTGTGGCAACCATGAGATTAGAGGTTCTTCCTCTCTAATTTCCAAATTTAGTCCAATGTCAGTCACATGTCACATCAAAGGGGAACTGGGATGTCTCTAAGGCTTCTTAGGTTTGGCTCTTAGGTTTTTTAAAGCTGCAAAAACTTGATAACCATAGTGTGCCAGGCTGAGGCCCTCCCTATCTACACTGAGTGTACAAAAAATTAGGAACACCTTCCTAATATTGACACCCTTTTGCCCTCAGAACAGTCTCAATTTATTGGGGCGTGGACTACAAGGTGTCAAAAGCGTTCCACAGGGATGCTGGCCCATGTTGACTCCAATGCTTCCCACAGTTGTGTCAAGTTGGCTGGATGTCCTTTGGGTGTTCGACCATTCTTAGTACACATGGGAAGCTGTGTTGCAGTTCTTGACACTCTGAAACCAGTGCGCCTGGCACCTACTACCATACCCCGTTCAATGGCACTTAAATATTTTGTCTTGCCCATTCAACCTCTGAATGACACACACACAATCCATGTCTCAATTGTCTCAAAGCTTAAAAATCCATCTTTAACTTTCATCTACACTGATTGAAGTGGATTTAACATGTAACATCAATAAGGGATCGTAGTTGTCACCTGGATTCACCTGGTCAGTCTGTCATGGAAAGAGTTCCTGATGTTTTGTACACTCAGTGTATTTGGACACACTCAGTGTCTAAGCATCTGAACAAGTCCTAGAGGGAAACTATGAGAGGCCATGTGATTGTGAGCTGGGTTGAGACGGTATCTATCCACTTCCCAACGTAGATTTTCACATGCTGTTTTTGTTTCATGGGTATTTATCTTATATTAAATTGTCTCCCTGCAATATGTATTTATAATTTATCTGAAGCCTAGGCATTCAACAGCCTAGTTTCACATTAAAGGAAAAATCCACTCAAAAAGTCTTGATATTTTTTTTATTTAATTAGGCAACTGTTGATACAGTCACAAAACGTTTTGCATGTCAGAAGTCAAATCTTCAAGATATAGGATTTTCAAGAAGCAAAGTGTCACTTGCCACATCATCATCACGATAGTGATACGGTTTGCGTTATATGATGTATTTTGCTTCATTGTGCAAAATGCAATATATCGACTATGCCAAAAACATACAATAGGCTAAAACAATTACAGTATTTCAGATTGCTGTCTCACTTGTCACTACTGGTGAAACAGCTTCTTTATCAAGCATAAACAATTAGAAAGAATACAATCAGAAACTTGTCCTTTGCCTCAATTAGTTTGTATATCTGAACCATTGCTCCCACCTAGTGGCTATTTGAATATCCTTCACCTCCGCACATTCTCAAATTGTTCTCCTATTTCAAATTCCTTAGCACCAAATCAATGGTGTACATGCTACAGCTTCAGAGTTTTCAATACATTTTGGTTATAGCCTGTCTGTCTCAGTCTTGTCATTGTTTACCTAAAAACAACATTTGGTCTGCAAAACAAATCTTTCCTTATCTTCTCATTAACACTTCCTTTTCCACTCCTTATTTCTTTCAGGTAACAGAGCCAGTGAATATGCAGTACTGCCTATAGCCCTCCCCAGCTGCACAGGTGTTGAGTCCAGGAGGGACATGGAGGCATCCTTGGAATCATTGGGACAATGCTCCACCTTTTGGTGGTGGTGTTTGTGTATGTTTACACTACAGTGTACCAAGCATCATGACAGGAAGAACTGCTGCCCTTAATTGCATAGATTGATTACTTATCCACACGCAAAGTACACGCACAAGTAGCGGATAGCTCGCTTCAATAGCTTATCCCCGACACGTATCACCCCATATATTAAGCAGGGGTTAAGCAATATAATATTTGTGATCACTGCAGGACATGATAGCATACATGTTGCAAATCATAAAGGTCCACTGAGAAAGAAAACATATGATGGGGTGGCAGGTAGCATAGGGGTTAAGAGCATTGGGTCAGAAACCAAATGGTTGCAGGTTTGAATCCCTCACCTGACTAGGTGAAAAATCTGTTGATGTGCCCTTGAGCAAAGCACTTAATGACTACATACTGTTTTACCCACTTTACATGCATATACTGTATTCTAGTCAAGGCTCATCCTATGCATGTCTAGCTACTGATGTACACACATTTTCTATTCATATACTGTCCATAATGTAACATGTAACGGTTCTCTTGAGTTGAAGGAGAGGCGGACCAAAATACAGCCTGGTTTCTATTCATGGTTCTTTAATAAAGACTCTACACATGAATAAACGTGCGAAAACCTAAAACAGCCCTATCTGGTGCAAACACAGAAACAGGAACAATCACCCACAAAACCCAACACCAAACAGGCTACCTAAATATGGTTCCCAATCAGAGACAATGACTAACACCTGCCTCTGATTGAGAACCATATCAGGCCAAACATAGAAATAGACAAACTAGACATGTAACATAGAATGCCCACTCAGATCACACCCTGACCAAACAAAACATAGAAACATACAAAGCAAACTATGGTCAGGGTGTGACAATACACACCATCATATACATATTTATTTATATTCCTGGACTCTGACATTGCTTGTCCTGATATTTTTTAATTCCTTTCTTTTTTGTTTTTTGGGATTTGTGTGTATTGTTTTGTATTGTTAGGTATTGCTGCACTTTTTGGTAGAAACACAAGCATTTCGCTGCACCTGACATAACATCTGCAAAATATGTGTATGTGACCAATTACATTTTATTTTATTTTATCGTAATTGCTCCTGTAAATCGCTCTGGGTAAGAGGATCTGCTAAATGACTAAAATGAATCAATCAATTGCTTATTGTATCTTATCGGAAATATTTGAGTGTGCTGTTGCAAATTGTATTATTGTCAAACGTCCTGCCTCGAGGATGCTGGTAGCCTAGATACAGGCAGACTCTTCTGTAGGCTGAAGTGGTCACCCCTCTATTTCCATTTCTATGCACGGGTCCGACACATATCTGATTGGCTGTGCTGTTCTCATATCTTACAACTCCTATCCAATTGGCTCAAAGTTTTTAAACCGAACTTTAAACCAGTTTATTTTCTATTTGAGAAGGGGAGCATCTTGCCTATTAATTGCATTTGCAAAAACAGGCAAAACGAAGACATATGTTGTCTAATTTTATATGATTTTGTTTTGGCTCACTCATTGCATAAAATGTGTTGGATTTTTTAGTATCAACATTTTATTTTTGTTTTAAAAATTTCCTGGAAATTCCGTTGCTCTTGGATTTTTTTATAGGGTCGATGTGTAACGCAGAAGAGACCTCTAAAGATGTCAAGCAGGAGATATGCTAACTTATTCGTTCTTGGAGTGGCATTTATTTTCTTTCTTACATTTTCGAAATTATATGGGACACTAGTGAGGCGTTCAACCCATAAAAGAGTGCACGAGACGCAGCGGAGAACTGCGAGCAGGTACCACCATACGACCGTTAATTATCAAGTTTATCACACTCAGCGGAGGATGCCAACGACTTCAAAACCCACATTAAAACAGAAACAGTTCCATTTTAATGGAAAGAAACACTGGAAATACGCAACTAATGTGACACTACAGTTAAACGGGTGAGTAGCCTAGTGATAAATGTGTGATTTAAAAATGGTAGTACAGCCTTCAACTCCGGACCCCAACAGTCAAAAGCAGGTGGTTTACAATAGCTACATAATGTAGCCTATAGTATACATAATCAGTCCATGTTTCCGTGTCCTTTGTCATTTGATAGCTTCATGAACATTTTGATTAAGATAGTAAACATTTGGGGGTTTATTATTTTGTCTAATAGCTTGTCAATTATTGTCCCATGGAAAATCATACTACAGAACAGAATGCTTTGAAGTAAAAAACAAATAAATTCCTGATCGGTAGCCTATTTAAAGCTATCTGTTTAAATTATCCATCAAAGTGGTAGACCACAATCCAATGTGAATGTTTTTACATCCCAAAAATGTACACAGGTATGTATGCTTGCACTAGTCCCTCTTGGAATGTGTGAAATTCTTCTATTTGACGCAAGAGTTATCAATGTATACGGTGACCTAACTGCACATTTGTTTCAAGTGCATGACAACAAGTGATAAATGGACCCAAAGTCAATCACACCGGGCTGGGAAATGGCACTTCATGCACAACAAACATTTAATGGAGTTTGGCACTTTCTGAACTTTGGCCAGATTAGAGACTCGACACATTTATCATCTGGTGAAGTATTCCCCTGACCCGCAGAGGAAATGTTGATCATTAAAGCTAGGGGAGGAATTTTGATTATCCCATTGCATTGGCACATTACAGTACTTCTGGTCATGAGCGTAGAACCGTGTACAAGCTCTCTAAGCAATGAATAGGATGAATCATTACTTCCCTTTTTCCAGACCGCCTAATTTGGATGATTTGAATGCCTCAACTCATGTTTTCATGTAGTGAAAAAACATTTCACTAATTGAGGTAAATTAGTTGTGTGTACTAGTATCACCAACAGGCCATTTCTCTTTGTGGGCCACGACAGTCCCACTCTGCTCTATTTAGCCCCAATGCACAGAAGGAGCCTGAATGAATGTCCAAAATAAACACTGTTGTTGTTCCGCTCTGGGGTGAGGGTGCAGGCTGGGCCCGAGGGGGTAAATGGGAGAACTTTCACAGTCACTGGAGGGTGGACGAGGGGAGTTTGCGTTCAGGTTAGTCACGCTAGCCGGCCACAGAGTGGCGGTTCAGCAGTTCAACCCAGGCTTAGGGGATTGAACAGAGCGACAGACCCTTCCCAGAAACTGGCATCGCTTCAAAGCCTCTTTGATGAGGATCTTTAGCAGCCCACGTCATTTAAAAGAGGGTCACATATATTATTGATCTGCTCTAAGGGGGTGAAGTGGAGGGAAGTGGGAAGAAATTCCTGAACTCTGCTAGAACAAGAGCATGGATTGACTTGGCGGAGCTGCAGTGAGCCCATAGTGTGTGACTGTAACTAAGGCTCTCTTTGTGTGAGTCTTTTTTTTATTCACAGCCACAGAGCTCCTCTGAAACATTGCAGTGTTATGAGGTGCTCGTACTGTACGGCAGGCTATAGGCACTAACACAGCACATGCCGCAATACAGAAGCTCTCGGGACTCTCTCGAGTTCGAGAACATTAGTCCCGCTCCAGAGCAGAGAGACACTAGAACTAAGGAGTCATCATTCAGTCTGAGCCTTTTAGAATAACTCCTCGAAGATGAGAGGATAGAAAGCCCAAGTCTAAGAGTCAGGCACTTCAGAATCAGTGCTCAGTCGCCAGACGAAAACGGTCAAGATCGAAAGATGGATGGCCTGTGGCAGTGGACGGGAGCAGTGTGAGTATGCAGGCTTTTAATGGGGGTGGCTCCTCTGGCCAGACGACAGGTCCCACTTAGTTCTGTAAGCACAGGGCCTGGGGATTCTTCTACTTTATTAGAGCAGTGTCAGCACTGCATTAAGATCCGACTAGAGACAAAACAGGCAGTCATTTTCCATAATCACCACCGCTGACAACTCCCTATTTGGAATGAAATCCCCCCCCCCCCCCGTCTCAGTGGTTTCTGACTAACACCCGTCTTCATAGTTGGAAGAACCCGGGTGGAGTTCAGTTCAACACCTGCACTGAAGGGAACTGTCAGTCAGAGATGCTATGTGTACCACAGTCATGTTTAGGTGTTTGGGTTTGGTTAGGAAGTTTGCAAATATTTTGTTGAGATCGAATGTTGCTGGTCAATTAAAAAATCCTTCATGATGGTGTCCAAACTGAAAGATCAGCAATTTAGCGGTGATGTTTGAGTAATTCCGGCGCAACAATGGTGTGGTAAAGTCTGTTTTGGCAGTGACATCTGCTGAATTAGCCTCCAACTTGGCCTGGGGTTAAAGGTTATTCCCAGTCTCCCAGACAGGCTCACCTTCCTCTGGGTCAGTTCACTGCTGGGTTTGAATAGGGGCCCTACCTCTGCTCCTTTGCAGACCCCCAGTCAGTCCCTGTTGGAAGAGGCTCCTGGCCCACTATTTGCAAACACACAATAAAGCCAGGAAACTGTAACTAATTAGCAAATCCCACAAAGGCGGTATAAGGGCAGCTCCGTGGCGTGGGTCGCGCTGAGCTGTCACTTTGAAGTGGGAGTCGTCACCCTTGCTTGTGTTGGCGTGCTAATTGCCTCTTCTCCCAGAAGCCCCCTGGATAAACAGGCGGGTGCCCCAGAAACGAGACGTTGTGGAGGACCCTTAATCCGGTTTTGTTTACCCAATCTGTGAAAGAGAGTGGCCAAGCGGCTGGTCCAGAGACAGACATATGGCCAGACCAGTGTGGGAACACAATATCTGTCATCCATTGTGCACGGGACGGACAGATACCCTTCTCACCCAGGGCAACCACACCATGGCCCCTCATTCATATTCATAGCTCCTGTTTTAAACACCCTGAATCTATTACGTCCAAAGGCAAGTGTAAAGACAAGGAGGTATTCATTGTTTCACACTGAAGCAACAGTACATTTCTGGGGGCCCAAGTAGTTTTTTATGAATATCCAGGGAGTTGTGAAAATGGGACCGTGTTTAGATCCTTTTGTGATCAAATTAAGTGATTTATTTTGTATTCATGACCTTGAACTGTTATAAAGCAGTAGTGTCTGTGATTTTTGAGTATGTGGGGTTCCTGTCTTTAAGCATAATCTTAATTTATGACAGCCTAAACTATGTACTGTGATAACGTTTGCCAAGGGCGGACTTGCCATTGGCATTTTGGCAAATGCCAGATGGGTTGGTCCATTTTTAGCCTAGTAGGCCTGTCTAACTTGGATTTTCTGTGCAAAACTATTGTTATCTGGCTAATAATGGTAGCCTCAAGGAACAACATGGGCTGTTGTGGTGCCCTTGAGGGGAAAAAAGAGCCCGTGTGGGGGCCTCAAGGGAAAAATGGTCCAGTGTTAGAAATGCCAGGGGCAATTTTTGGTCCCAGTCCACCCCTGACTGCTGCAATGATCTCATCCTGCTCAGATTCCTGTAGACTCAGCTATCTTTAACATGCTGTCTGTCTCCCATGCTCTCTGCAGGCCTAATGTATGTGGAAACAGGTGCTGCCACGGATGGACCATTTCACCCAAGACTCAGAAATGCACCAAACGTAAGTTTTTCATCCATTTTCTCCATAGCAGGACAGTCAGCCCTTCCATTATGTGTAATGTTGTTCCACATTGTTGTGGAAATATGATATAAAGATCTTGTCATACCGTATCATGGAATAACATGAATAGCCAAGTCTATTTTTTTTTTGTATTTTTTTTATACTTTAGTTTATTTAGTAAATATTTTCTTAACTCTATTCCTTGAACTGCATTGTTGGTTAAAGGCTTCTAAGTAAGCATTTCACAGTAAGGTCTGCGCCTGGTGTATTCGGCGCATGTGACAAATAAAATTTGACGCATGATTCCGTTTTTTTTCTTGCAAGAAGTTGCCTTATACAGTAGGGATGGCTGTCCTTATACCACCATGACAGCCAGAGGTGTCATGCCCATATGGGGCACGGGGGCACGTGTCCCTGTATAATACTACTAGCCACCTAGCAAGTTTATGAAGTTGGCTTTAGCTAGCCAAGATTTGGAGCCTATCTCCCAAGCTCATATCTAGCTACTAAGCTGTCAATCAGGCAGCTGTGTACCAGGCTGTCAATCAAGTTAGAGTAGCTAGCTTGTCTATCACCATCTTAGCTTGCATGCCTGCTGGCAAGGTTGGTAGACTTTAGAAACGCAAGCAATAACTAAATATACTGACTACCATTCATTATTTTATCCAGATTTTATCAGAGATGAAGAGAAGCATATTTTTTGGATTCTTTAAAAAAAAGAAAAATACATTTCAGGCCTCCATACCACCCCCCAGCCACCCTCATTTACTTTTTTGCCCCCTCAGATATTTGGGCTTTATGGCGCCCATGATGACAGTCCATATCATGGTACTTGTGAATGGTCTATTCCCAGTACTGTATATAGACGGCAAGCTGTTAATAGTTGGTTTAAAAAGGAGCGAGAGACCATCAATCAGGCTCTATAGGACAATGGAATGTTCTCTCCACCCAGCTGGAAGTTGTAATGTCACATCCAACATCAGCAGTACCCAGTCCAATCTGTGTTTTCTCCCATTTCACTCAGTCTGAAATCATACACGCTCCAGATGTCTTTGTATCATCATTTTCTGATTATGGTGGAGGTGTGGATGGCAAATATGAATGCCGGTCAAGACCTACACAGTTTACAGATATAATATCTTACATTTGACCTTTTTAAACCTCAAATACACTACAATTTAAATTTCCCACTGGAAAATTCTCTGCAACAACAGATTGATCAAATGTAAAATAGGACACCTGTAGGCTTACAGGGTGTAGCAAAAAGTGTCCGGTATCGATGTGTTTCGATAGGTTATAAAAGTGAATATGTCATGTGTGTTGAGCACCTCTGGTCTTAGAGAGCCTGTCTTAGGCTGCATCGACACAGGCAGACCAATTCTGATATTTTTTTTCACTAATTGGTCTTTTGACCAATCACACCAGCTCTGAAAAAGATCTGATGTGATTGGTCAAAAGACCAATTACTGGGAGAAAAAAAAACAGAATTGGGCTGCCTGTGTAAACACAGCCATAGTGGTCTGTGATGGTGGCCAAACCTGGATTTGACCCTGGACCAGCAAACCTTTAGCTAAACCCCTGACAGGCCTGGGCCAATATTCTTAAAGTGTCTCAGAGTAAGAGTGCTGATTTATGATGTAGATACCACCCTGTCCATATAATCAGGATCTAAAAGTCAGAACTGATTCTAGATCAGCAATGTAACTCTGAGACGGTTTATGAATACAGGCCCTGCTTTGTCTACACACCATGCTGTACACTGAGAAGAGGTCAGGACCTTTGAAGAAAGGAAGAGCTCCTATTCATGTCCGTCGCCAACATCTCTGTGGTGTTATCATTATCACCTCCATAAGCCTTGTTTACAGGGATTTGAACACCTTTACTTGATCCAACCACTTGACCCAGAGGATTTAAAGGGCCAGTGTTATGTCAAAACAACCTGGCTCGGCATTTCTGCAAAGCACAGCTCTGCACTCTGTCAGGAAGCCCAGACTCACTGTGGATCTCACACAGTCACACACGTTCATTCACGCACGCACACACACAGGCGCAAGCACACACAAAAATAAACACCCATACTTCCTTTCCCCCTCTGAGGTTTAGTGATGCAAGATAATAGCCACACTGAGAAGGAAACTCTGAATCTAGGCCTAAATCTGCTTCCACTTCAATCAGATCAAGCGTTCACCGGCGATAGCCGACACCCACATAGCTGATGTTTTGTCATTGTCGGAGGTGGAACTGCGTTGGAGCTGTCAAATCGGTGAGCAGCTGCTCTTCTGATCATTGTTCTGAAACAACACCTGTCTCACTCGCGTTACAAGTTCAGAACGAGAAAGTGTAGGCCTAGTCTATATAGAAATATGAGTCTCAAATTGAAAATCATGAAACTAAATAATTAGGGTTTCTATCATCCTAATGGAGGTGTAGATACATCTCACATTCCAGTGTTCCATCTTGTAAACAAGACTGCATGAGATTTCTTTTAATGCGACTCAGTGCAGCCAATAGCAATGTCGGCATTAGGTATAACACCAGCAGCCGCTTGTGCATTTGACAGCCCTTACGCAGTTCCACCGTCAAAACCAGCGCTATGCGGATGTCGGCTAAAGCCGATCTGATTTGAATAGAGCCCTTCGTTAGATTCAGTCCACTGTGCACTTTGAGTCTCACTTCTGTTTGAGCACATTGTGCTAGCCTTCATGTGAAAAAATCCATGGAGAAAAAGTGTTTCCGTGCACAACTCCCGAAACAATGTCAGTAAGCGGTGCCCATCGCTATTCATGGAGGCGGCCAGGAGATTTGTGGTAAGCTGCTGGGTTTGGGATACGCTGTTGTTGTCTGTGGCCAATGGGCCATTACTGGAGCCCTCCAGGGGGTTCGGCCCTGGCACAATGACGCCCAGCCAGGGATGATGGGAGAAATCAAGAGCTAGGGGCCAGGGTTGGGGGCCTGGAGGAGCACGGAGCCCATAAACTTTGCATTGTGTATGCATGAATGCCCCCTCCCTGTATCCAGGACCATGGCTCTCTCCCTCCTCTCCCCTTTTCATTTCTTAGTTTATTTCAGGGGAGTGAAATCTTGACATTCACCATTGGCTGTTTTCCTTGTTAAGTTACAATGCACATTAAGCTGTTTGTGCTACTGAGTTTTTATTGAGATTGTGCTGAGGT
Source organism: Oncorhynchus mykiss (assembly GCF_057628025.1). NCBI lineage: Eukaryota > Metazoa > Chordata > Actinopteri > Salmoniformes > Salmonidae > Oncorhynchus > Oncorhynchus mykiss. The sequence continues at coordinate 7,135,270 of NC_143045.1, forward strand.
TGTGCTGGACAAACCAGTTATCCTCTTACGCTTGAGTTTCTGCTCTCTCAACCACAGTCCACTATTCTGGTTTAATGAACATTCTCCTCCTCTCTCTCCCCTCACTTGAAGCAAGGTGCCTTCCACGCTGCCACAACGGAGCCGTGTGCAGGCAGCCCAACATCTGTGAATGCAGAACGGGCTTCTACGGGGCCCGCTGTGAGTTTGCAAGCGTGACCTATGGCCTCGTAGGCCTTCCCTGGGCCTTACTGCGCCCCACCAGCCCCATGGTCAGCACCACCACCTCAGGACTAAGCATCACCCTCCCACCTACCACTAGCCTCTCACCAACCATCACCCTCCCACCAACCACCGTCATCCCCACCACCACCACCCCAGTTTCCGCAGAGACCACAGCTGCATGGAGGACAGCGGGGACACCAGCCAGCACCACCAACCCAGAGACCAAGAAATATTACGCTGTGCGCTGGCAACCTCTTACGTGAGTTTCTGACTTCTCTTTACTGTGCACTGCCTTGATTTACTGCATCACCAGCTTGTGCCATTTAGTCCCTTCTCTACTCCTCCATTTCCTCCTTCTCTCAGTTTGCTGGCTTTGAAGTGCCAGTCTCCAGTCAAAGGCCTGGGTTAGCCCAGCATGTGGGCCACAGGTGCAGTGTGTCTGTGGCGCTTAGTGTGGTCCACCTGATGCAGCGCAGGTGTTAGAATCAGGGCACCTTTCCAATTTTTTTATTTTTTTTATTTAAACTTTATTTAACCAGGTAGGCAAGTTGAGAACAAGTTCTCATTTACAATTGCGACCTGGCCAAGATAAAGCAAAGCAGTTCGACACATACAACAACACAGAGTTACACTCGGAGTAAAACAAACATACAGGCAATAATACATTAGAAAAATAAGTCTATATACAATGTGAGCAAATGAGGTGAGATAAGGGAGGTAAAGGCAAAAAAAGGCTCTGGTGGCGAAGTAAATACAATATAGCAAGTAAAACACTGGAATGGTAGATTTGCAGTGGAATAATGTGCAAGGTAGAGATAGAAATAATGGGGTGCAAAGGAGCTAAATAAATAAATAAATATAGTAGGGGGAGAGGTAGTTGTTTGGGCAAAATTATAGATGGGCTATGTACAGGTGCAGGAAATCGTGAGCTGCTCTGACAGCTGGTGCTTAAAGCTAGTGAGGGAGATAAGTGTTTCCAGTTTCAGAGATTTTTGTAGTTCGTCCCAGTCATTGGCAGCAGAGAACTGGAAGGAGAGGCGGCCAAAGGAAGAATTGGTTTTGGGGGTGACCAGAGAGATACTGTATACCTGCTTGAGCGCATGCTACAAGCAGCACCCACCTGTAGCATGCGCTCAAGCAGGTATACAGTATCTCTCTGGTCACCCCCAAAACCAATTCTTCCTTTGGCCGCCTCTCCTTCCAGTTCTCTGCTGCCAATGACTGGGACGAACTACAAAAATCTAAAAGCTAATTGGTGACCAGCGAGCTGAGATAAGGGGGGACTTTACCTAGCAGGGTCGTGTAGATGACCTGGAGCCAGTGGGTTTGGTGACGAGTATGAAGCGAGGGCCAGCCAACGAGAGCGTACAGGTCGCAGTGGTGGGTAGTATATGGGGCTTTGGTGACAAAACGGATGGCACTGTGATAGACTGCATCCAATTTATTGAGTAGTGTATTTTGGAGGCTATTTTGTAAATGACACCGCCGAAATCGAGGATCGGTAGGATGGTCAGTTTTACGAGGGTATGTTTGGCAGCATGAGTGAAGGATGCTTCTTTTGCAAAATAGAAAGCCAATTCTAGATTTAACTTTGGATTGTAGATGTTTGCTGTGAGTCTGGAAGGAGAGTTTACAGTCTAACCAGACACCTATGTATTTGTAGTTGTCCACGTTTTCTAAGTCAGAACCGTCCAGAGTAGTGATGGTGGACGGGTGGGCAGGTGCACGCAGCGATCGGTTGAAGAGTGGCACCTTTCCAAATGATTGAGAGGGTTGGCTCAGTGCCAGCCCAGGGGTTTATATAGAGTACAGTTAAGCAATAAGGCACGAGGGGGTGTGGTATATGGCCAATATACCACGGATAAGGGCTGTTCTTACTCTCGACACATCGGAGTGCCTGGATACAGCCTAAGCCGTGGTATATTGGCCATATACCACAAACCCCTGAGGTGCCTTATTGCTATTATAAACTGGTTACTAAAGTAATTAGAGCAGTAAAAATAAACGTCATAGCCATTGTATACGGTCTCATATACCACAGCTGTCAGCCAATCAGCATTCAGGGCTGGAACCACCCAGTTAATAATATGAAATATAAGTTGAGAAAAATATGAAGACTTATCGCTTTGTGCTGTCGACCAGATCACATTTTATTCATCATAAATATTTATTTTGGCAGCTAATTGAAACTTTAGTTAACAAATAAAAAGCCCACACTTAATCCAGTGGTGACAATATTTTGTAGCCTCAACTGATAGAAAGGTAACCCTTTAGTTTGCGGAATGGGAAAGCAGCCTTCCATTACAATTAAATGGTGTAGTTACCCATGATAGTCAGCAGGTGGAACTGTTCTCCAAATAAAATCTACTGTAAATCAAAGTGGAACTAATACTGTACTGCAAATGGAGCAGCTGTGTGTGTGTGTGTGTGTGTGTGTGTGTGTGTGTGTGTGTGTGGTCTTGTTCATAGTAAAGAAATTTGGTTTCTACAACTGGTCCTAGTATTTTATTTTCAAAACTGTTAATTATGCAGACAAAGGTCAAAATGAGTGATGGAAAGACACCAAACAGCCCTTGAAGGCATGCAGTAGGATTGCCTGTGAAAGAAATACATCTTTATGCTCTGAAATGAAAAATAAAGCTTTTAGTCTCCATAAGTCTTTTGCCAAAATTAGAAAGTCATTGGTGGATGACTGCTGTTGGAAACTTTAATGTTCGTCATTCATATAATAGTTCAGTGGTTCTTCAACTTTTTCCTGGGACCCAAATGAAAAAAATCTGTGTTTTCCTGGGACCCATGCTCATGAAAACATGCCACTTTTTTTTTTTAGTGGCCCCTCTTGCCAGCATTTTGCGATGGGACGTAGAGACAATATTGCAGTTTTAAAGCAAGTTCCATGAAATACTACAGATTTTTCCATGGGGCAGAAAGAAATCTTTGCATATTTAAAGCTAATTTCCTGCAATTCAAATTGTACACATTAATGCCATGTTAATATGATATGAGTGAAAGTGACTAACAAAATCTATGGCTAGACTAACTTAACATTCTAAATAAACATTGTTTGCTTACAACGCTAATTGGAGTGACTGTCTGTGACTGGCACAACCAAATGTCCGAAATTACACCTTGTGTATTCTAATATTCTAACTCTCAAAAGTAATTTACACTGACGTGTCACGACCCACTTTGGGTTCATGTGCCTCGTCAGCGTCGTCTTGTAGCATTGTGGAAGTTGGTTAAAAAGACATCAATTCCCATGTTATTTAATGTATACAATACTGCAATTTTAGTTATTTCACGTGTACACCATATTGCCTTGTGTAGTGATTCAATTACTGCACTGAGGCCAGTCACTTGAAGTCAGGTTTTTATATATTTGAGGAGCATTGTCTAGCTGTGTACAGGCTACAGTACCAGTCAAACGTTTGGACACACCTACTCATTCCAGGGTTTTTTCTTTATTTTTACTATTTTCTACATTGTAGAATAATAGTGAAGACATCAAAACTATGAAATAACACATATGGAATCATGTAGTGTTAAACAAATCAAAATATATGTTATGTTTGAGATTCTTCAAAAGGAGCCACCCTTTGCCTGGATGGCAGCTTTGCACACGCTTGGCATTCTCTCAACCAGCTGTTTTCCAACAGTCTTGAAGGAGTTCCCACAAATGCAGAGCATTTGTTGGCTGCTTTTCCTTCACTCTGCGGTCCAACTCATTCCAAACCATCTCAATTTGGTTGAGGTCAGGGGATTGTGGAGGCCAGGTCATCTGATGCAGCACTCCATCACTCTCTTTGGTCAAATAGCCCTTACACAACCTGGAGATGTGTTTTGGGTCATTGTCCTGTTGAAAATAATTGATTGTCCCACTAAGCGCAAACCAGATCGCTTCTGTTTGTGTGGCGTATCGCTGCAGAATTCTGTGGTAGCCATGCTGGTTTAGTGTGCCTTAAATTCTAAATAAATCACTGACAGTGTCACCAGAAAAGCACCATCATACCACCTCCTCCATGCTTCACATTGGGAACCACACATGCGGAGATCATCCGTTCACCTACTCTGCATCTCACAAAGACACTGCGATTGGAACCAAAAATCTCAAATTTGGACTCAGACTAAGGACAGATTTCCACCAATCTAATGTCCATTGATCATGTTTCTTGGCCCAAGCAAGTCTTCTCTTATTATTGGTGTCCTTTACTAATGATTTCTTTGCAGAAATTCAACCATGAAGGCCTGATTCACACAACCTCCTCTGAACAGTTGATGTTGAGATGTGTCTGTTACTTGAACTCTGAAGCATTTATTTGGGCTGCGATCTGAGGTGCAGTTAACTCTAATGAACTTATCTTCTGCAGCAGAGGTAACTCTGGGTCTTCCTTTCCTGTGGTGGCCCTCATGAAAGCCAGTTTCATCATAGCGCTTGATGGCTTTTGCGACTGCACTTGAAGAAACTTTGAAAGTTCTTGAAATGTTCCCGCATTGACTGACCTTCATGTCTTAAAGCAATGATGGACTGTCGTTTCTCTTTGCTTATTTAAGCTGTTCTTGCCCTAATATGGACTTGATCTTTTACCACCCCTACCTTATCACAACACAACTGATTGCCTCAAACAAATTACAAATTAACTTTTAACAAGGCACACCTGGTAATTGAAATGCATTCCAGGTGACTACCTCATGAAGCTGGTTGAGAGAATGCCAAGAGCGTGCGAAAGTTGGCATCAAGTCAAAGGGTGGTTACTTTGAAGAATCTCAAATATAAAAAACAATTTGATTTGTTTCACACTTTTTTGCTTACTAAATGTTTCCATATGTTATTTCATAGTTTTAATGTATTCCCTATCATTATACAATGTAGAAAATAGTACAAATAAACTAAATCACTTGAATGAGTAGGTGTGTCCAAACTTTTGACTGGCACTGTATGTCTCCAATTAGGACTAATGAGGAAAACAGAGTTTCCCTTTACAACCCCCAGCATCCACTGCTACTCATTCACAAAAGCAGCAAAAACACTGTCTGCAAAATAGATATCCACTGGCCTGAGGCCTCCAGCTCTGTGGGAATTTGGACTGAATTACCATAATCGTTTCTGATGATGTGTATAGTGAAATTGTATTGTTTCAGTGGCGACCTCAACATAGTTTTTTTTATACCAAGGCTATTGACATTTACAACATAACAAATGTCTTCTTGATTACGACTTGATTTCGTGTCTTGTATTGTTGTGGCAAACCAACTTGCTGTTCCAGCCAAAGGTAGAGCATCACACCACCCTATGTCACATGCATCACTACAAACAAAGCAATCTTTCAAAGGATTTAAGGGAGCTTTCTTTGATTTGAGCCTTGTGTTTGTGTCTGTGTCCAATGAAATCATGTCTTCTTCAGATTAAAAAACACACCGTGGAGAAGTTAAACCCAGGAGTGATTTAATGCATCTTGGAAAGGATGGAGCGTCTTCTCTCGTCTTTGGCTCTGCTTCTCGTCTCATTTCTGAGTTCACATTTCACTAACCCAGCTTCCTCATCCATGTAAACAGTTTGATCTCTGCAGGCCTCGACACCACAGTATGTTGGATTTAAACTAATCACACCTCTATGGTTGTGTCCCAAATGGCACCATATTCCACATGTAGTGCACTACTTTTGACGCCCCCTGGTAAACAGTAGTGCACTACATAGGGAATAGGGTGACGTTTGGGACACGACCTATGTGGGGCGTTGATCCACTGCTTTGAGCCAAACCATGGAATGGGAGCATGTTTGTGTTTACTGTGAACCCAAGCCAAAGCTGTCTGATGTACAGTATGTATTAGAGGTCGACCGATTATGATTTTTCAACGCAGATACCGATTATTGAAGGACCAAAACAAGCCGATACCGATTAATCGGCCGGTTTATTTATTTATTTATTTGTTATAATGACAATTACAACAATACTGAATGAACACTTATTTTAACTTAATATAATACATCAATAAAAATCTATTTAGCCTCAAATAAATAATGAAACATGTTCAATTTGGTTTAAATAATGCAAAAACAAAGTGTTGGAGAAGTAAAAGTGCAATATGTGCCATGTAAAAAAGCGTTTGAGTTCCTTGCTCAGAACATGAGAACATATGAAAGTTGGTGGTTCCTTTTAACATGAGACTTCAATATTCCAAGGTAAGAGGTTTTAGGTTGTAGTTAATATAGTATTTATAGGACTATTTCTCTCTATACCATTTGTATTTCATATACCTTTGACTATTGGATGTTCTTATAGGCACTATAGTATTGCCAGTGTAACAGTATAGCTTCCGTCCCTCTCCTCGCTCCTACCTGGGCTCGAAACAGGAACACATCGACAACAGCAACACTCGAAGCAGCGTTACACAATGCTCCTAAAAAGCCGCGACCCTTGCAGAGCAAGGGGAATAACTACTCCAAGTCTCAGAGCGAGTGACGTTTGAAACATTATTAGCACACACCCAGCTAACTAGCTAGCCATTTCACATCGGTTACACCAGCCATTAGGCTGATAGGCTTGAAGTCATAAACAGCGCTGTGCTTGCGATGAGCTGCTGGCAAAACGCACGAAAGTGCTGTTTGAATGAATGCTTACGAGCCTGCTGCTGCCTACCATCGCTCAGTCAGACTGCTCTATCAAATCATAGACTTAATTATAACATAATAACACACAGAAATATGAGCCTTTGGTCATTAATATGGTCGAATCCGGAAACTATAATTTCGAAAACAAAACGTTTATTATTTCAGTGAAATACGGAACCGTTCCATATTTTATCTAACGGGTGGCATCCATAAGTCTAAATATTCTTGTTACATTGCACAACCTTCAATGTTATGTCATAATTATGTAAAATTCTGGCAAATTAGTTTGCAATTAACCAGGCTTCCCAAACTGTTGCATATACCCTGACTCTGAGTGCAATGAACGCAAGATAAATGACACAATTTCACCTGGTTAATATTGCCTGCTAACCTGGATTTCTTTTAGCTAAATATGCAGGTTTAAAAATATATACTTCTGTGTATTGATTTTAAGATATTATTGGCATTGGTGTTTATGGTTAGGTATAGTCGTCCAACGATTGTGCTTTTTTCGCAAATGCGCTTTTAAGATAAACTAGATAAACTAGTAATATCATCAACCATGTGATTATGTTTGATTGTTTTTTATAAGATAAGTTTAATGCTAGCTAACAACTTACCTTGGCTTACTGCATTCGCGTAACAGGCAGGCTCCTCGTGGAGTGCAATGAGACTAGTTAACTGTAAGGTTGCAAGATGGGATCCCCCGAGCTGACAAGATGAAAATCTGTCATCCTGCCCCTGAACAAGGCAGTTAACCCACCGCTCCTAGGCCGTCATTGAAAATAAGAATGTGTTCTTAACTGACTTGCCTAGTAAAATAAAGGTATAAAAAATAAAAAAATAAATCGGCGCCCAAAAATACAGATTTCCGATTGTTATGAAAACTTGAAATCGGCTCTAATTAATCAGTCATTCCGATTAATCGGTCGACCTCTAGTATGTATGCATTACTATGGCCATTCTATAGGATTACAGGCAATCTGCTAGACTGTGGTGCTGTAGGTCAGATTGATGGAATAGGTTCAACCACTGACCATCCATCTCTGCTGTTTTCTGTCCAGTCTAAGTGAAATGTCTCAGACCACCAGGCCGGCTCCCTGCTCCCTGTCATCACACACACACACACACACACACACACACACACACACACACACACACACACGTCTGGGTTTAGTCTGGTTCTGAGACAGTTAGACATAAGCTCTATTTGTTCTTAGTGTATGACCCCAGTGCCTCTTCATAGTTTGACTTTTCCTTATCTCTATTCTCTTGGCTTTTAATCATTCTGCCCAGCAACAACACCCAGGGATCAGGATATTAGATAGAATTTTAGCGACGTGTCCAAATAGTTTCATAATGTTTTTAGGTAAAACTAATTCCCTGTCCAAAGCTTTTAAACCTCTTTTGGTAGCAAGTTGCTCCTGCTTGGTTTCAAGTTACTCGGAGTTGATTTAGGCAACCTTTTTGGAACACGCTAAAAGGGGTCCTATTCCAACTATTCTAATTGTTTTGCGTTCAACGATGCTAATGCTAAACTGTAACTAAGTAAATATCTTGGGTTACTGATTCACTAGATCCATGGTACTCAACAGGTACAGTGCCTTGCGAAAGTATTCGGCCCCCTTGAATTTTGCGACCTTTTGCCACATTTCAGGCTTCAAACATAAAGATATAAAACTGTATTTTTTTTGTGAGGAATCAACAACAAGTGGGACACAATCATGAAGTGGAACGACATTTATTGGATATTTCAAACTTTTTTAACAAATCAAAAACTGAAAAATTGGGCGTGCAAAATTATTCAGCCCCCTTAAGTTAATACTTTGTAGCGCCACCTTTTGCTGCGATTACAGCTGTAAGTCGCTTGGGGTATGTCTCTATCAGTTTTGCACATCGAGAGACTGACATTTTTTCCCATTCCTCCTTGCAAAACAGCTCGAGCTCAGTGAGGTTGGATGGAGAGCATTTGTGAACAGCAGTTTTCAGTTCTTTCCACAGATTCTCGATTGGATTCAGGTCTGGACTTTGACTTGGCCATTCTAACACCTGGATATGTTTATTTTTGAACCATTCCATTGTAGATTTTGCTTTATGTTTTGGATCATTGTCTTGTTGGAAGACAAATCTCCGTCCCAGTCTCAGGTCTTTTGCAGACTCCATCAGGTTTTCTTCCAGAATGGTCCTGTATTTGGCTCCATCCATCTTCCCAAAAATTTTAACCATCTTCCCTGTCCCTGCTGAAGAAAAGCAGGCCCAAACCATGATGCTGCCACCACCATGTTTGACAGTGGGGATGGTGTGTTCAGCTGTGTTGCTTTTACGCCAAACATAACGTTTTGCATTGTTGCCAAAAAGTTCAAATTTGGTTTCATCTGACCAGAGCACCTTCTTCCACATGTTTGGTGTGTCTCCCAGGTGGCTTGTGGCAAACTTTGAACAACACTTTTTATGGATATCTTTAAGAAATGGCTTTCTTCTTGCCACTCTTCCATAAAGGCCAGATTTGTGCAATATACGACTGATTGTTGTCCTATGGACAGAGTCTCCCACCTCAGCTGTAGATCTCTGCAGTTCATCCAGAGTGATCATGGGCCTCTTGGCTGCATCTCTGATCAGTCTTCTCCTTGTATGAGCTGAAAGTTTAGAGGGACGGCCAGGTCTTGGTAGATTTGCAGTGGTCTGATACTCCTTCCATTTCAATATTATCGCTTGCACAGTGCTCCTTGGGATGTTTAAAGCTTGGGAAATCTTTTTGTATCCAAATCCGGCTTTAAACTTCTTCACAACAGTATCTCGGACCTGCCTGGTGTGTTCCTTGTTCTTCATGATGCTCTCTGTGCTTTTAACGGACCTCTGAGACTATCACAGTGCAGGTGCATTTATACAGAGACTTGATTACACACAGGTGGATTGTATTTATCATCATTAGTCATTTAGGTCAACATTGGATCATTCAGAGATCCTCACTGAACTTCTGGAGAGAGTTTGCTGCACTGAAAGTAAAGGGGCTGAATAATTTTGCACACCCAATTTTTCAGTTTTTGATTTGTTAAAAAAGTTTGAAATATCCAATAAATGTCGTTCCACTTCATGATTGTGTCCCACTTGTTGTTGATTCTTCACAAAAAAATACAGTTTTATATCTTTATGTTTGAAGCCTGAAATGTGGCAAAAGGTCGCAAAGTTCAAGGGGGCCGAATACTTTCGCAAGGCACTGTATCCATAAGAAAGTAAATGTAGTATGTAATGTAGGTAAATACTCCTAACACACCCATGCAGTTCTGTACTAGTGGCTCGGCCACAGGTAGACTCTGTAAGATCACTCTGTCTGCAGGCACAGTGCACTCAGAATTCCACAGAATGACATAGGCATCTGAAACGAGGCAGAACCGCTGTCTGTCTGAAAAAACAGTGCTGTAATCTGGGAACGGCATCGCACGGACTGAAGTCTGCCTAGACAGAGTGGGCTATGACACGTCGGAGCGTTTTCAACTAGGCAGAACGGAGCTGTATGTGTGAAAGCAGTGCGGTAATCTAGGAGTGCCATCTTGCAGTGTTGACCTGGTTGCAGTGCACTGACTTCAGCAGGGGAAGGAAGAGGGTCGATCCTAGATAAACAGCATAGATAAACAGCATACACACAATAGACTATTGAAATGCCAGCACATTGCAGCCGGCACAGTAGGCTGACTTCCACCTCATGGATTAGTGACACACTAAATGTCAACATGCTTTTCACCCCGTTGTTGATCTATGTGTTGAGAGATTAGACTTTACAAAAAAATATTTCAACATAATTGAACCACATCCTATCTAGATGTAAAGCTCATTCCTAGAGGTTTTCCACAGTGGTGACACGCAGTTTTAAATACCAAAACCAACTCTGAACCAACTATATTAATTTGAGCACAGGTCAAAACACTCATGAAACATTCATGGACATTTAGCTAGCTTGCTGTTGTTAAGTAAACAGTGATCGCATTAAAACATAGGGATGTTGGCAGTCCTTATTAAGGACTATGGGAGGTTCGTGTACAGTACTGTCTTGGTATGGTGGAGCCTGTAACAGACTGAGGTCTGTCATCCCAATGCTGATTTCTCAAGCTTGAATGAACTGGCCTCCCATTTGTTTGATTTTGCATTCACCACACTCCTCCCTGTAATGAAGAACACTGGCTTTATCCCTACTCCCACTATGTACCTCCACTGAATCTGTTTGATGTTGGATGTTTGTTTCAAGGTCTGCCCCCCCCCCCCCCCCCACACACACACACACACACACAAGTTATTGTCAGTCAAGTGCAGGTCAGGACTACATGTTCAGCTGGGGAATATCAAAATGATGCTATCACCAAAACATATCCAACTTCGAGGTTCAAGTGTCTCTCAACTACTGAGAGATTCATACATGGCTAACCAAACCAGCTCCGTGCTTGCGCCATAGTGCGCATGTTGATTTTGTTTATGTCTACCAGATGCGTTCATGACACGCAGTTTTAAATACCAAAACCAACTCTGAACCAACTATATTAATTTGAGCACAGGTCAAAACACACATGAAACATTCATGGACATTTAGCTAGCTTGCTGTTGCTAGCTAATTTGTCGTGGGAGATTAACATTGGGTTGTTATTTTACCTGAAATGCATATGGTCCTTTGTAGAATTCTAACCCATTTTTAGTCACACAAAATCATGTGTCCTCAACTCCGACAATTAATCTACAGATAAAAGGGGAAGCATGGTTCGTTTTTAGGTAGTTTTCTTTGATTCATCTTTCCTCATTTATTCTTCTTGTGTGAATTTGATATGGTGTTTGGTAACCAACTTTAAGGTGCATTACCGCCACCCTGGAGTGTGGACCTCGTTCATCTTACAATCACCCACGTGCAGTTTGGATTACATGGTTGAATAACATGTATGTGTAAACTATTCCTTAGATCTTTTTCAATACATTTTAATATTTGTAGTTACTTTTTAAGTAAATACCTGCAGTCAACTTGTGCAATATGTTAGGAGATGAAGCAGATCGCATTCTTCATTTCACCTGTCACATTATTTTACAATTGAGGCTTAGTGAAGTTCCCCAGATCAGTTGAGATAGCTGTGTATTTGGTTTAACTTGCATGGAGACAGGGGATGAAACAGTGTTAGCTTTCTGCCGTGTTTGAGAAGTCAAAGCTCTTTGTCGGAGTTATCGGTATAACTGCCACTGCTATATTGATTTCCTTGAGGGTTTTTTCTCTCCTTCTTGGCCTCTCAGTCTGCTCCTCCCCCTATTCTCTGAGCAGAGCAGGCCGGTAGATCATTGCCCTAGCGACTCCAGACTCCACACAGACACAGCTTGTACACATGCTGCTCCAGAGCAAGTGTTGTTCCTTCAAACAAGCATGCGTCAAAACTTTGTTAATTTGCACAATGTCTCTCTTTTGTCTCTCTCTCTTTCACATTTGCTTCAAAATGTCCAAACTCAACAAAACATGACATTTGGTAGCTACTACCTATATATGTATAACTTTATGAGCTGGATTTCCTGTCTTTGCAATTAGTTTATTTTCGTATGCGCTTGTTAGCATATTTAGCTAGCAGCCTCTATGGAAATTCGCTATTACTTGTGCTAATTTTGTTAGCATTCTGGTAATAGACACATTTTGTGCTTTTAGTGCCCCCTTGTGTACTAAACCGCAAATGACGAATATAAACCGCAAATGACGATATAAACATCTAGATACAGCCCAACACTAGTAGAGAGTGAGCCAAATATATCATTTTTAATAATGACTAATTGGATATAGTGCATCTCTCAAATAACAACCGCCCATGATTGCTCTTCTTTTACACAGGCTTTCCATTACGTAAAACTATCTTTCAAACATCCATCTCCTGCTTTAGTGCAGTAAAACACTATTTAAGGTGAATGTTTAAGGTGAATGTTTTTATGTTTGTGTTATAGTCTACAGTACATCAGACACATTGCTCTCATGGCTCACTTGAGGCCCACTCATCCAGTGTGAAAAATGTGAAGTCTGAGCAGACTTTTGGGGTGTGTTAGAAAAACAACTGCAGAGAAATACAAATAAAAACATCTAGGTTGCTGGCTTACAAGGCGTACTAAAATGGTATTACTGTATGATTGAGTGGAAATAAGGTGGGTGTGTGTACTCTATTGAGAGTGCCGCAGGTACACTCGAATGCACTGTAAATACATGCTAGATGGTTTACTTGGGCAATATCAAAAAAGTAATCCAGACCCTGCTTACAACATTGGCTAAGCTCCTGCCCCTTTTTTTCCATGTTTTATCCATTTGCCATGGAAACCGTGAATTGCCAAACAACCCTGGGCCAAGAAGACCTTAGGGCTTGAGAAAGACATGGAGTCTGGCCGATAAGTCCCCGGCCTAGTCAGTGTGTCTGCCCCAACAAGCTGATAAACTGATAACTGTGTATAAAAAAAACATGGATGAACATGTCATAGGTTTTCTTTCATTTCTTGGCAGATACTGTAGGAGAGTTGGTGCTGATCAAATAAGTCTCTAATTGAATTAACTAGCTGTAGTTGCTTGCATAATACACTACAATAGTGTATCTGTACCCCCATGTAAACAATACAGTGAGTAAATCTTTAGGCCAGGGAGTTTATCTAGCTGCCAATCTAGTGTTCTAAATTGCTGTCAGTAGTAACAGACGCACGGCAATGAGTTATACTATATACACTCTTAGTTACCGTACTTGTTGACATTCTGTCTGTTGTCTCTCCTGCCCAGTCTGAAGGAGGCCCAGTCTGTTGACTGTCTGTAGTCGCCCTTGTCCAAACTGAAGGAAGCCCAGTCTGTTGAGTGTCTGTTGACTGTGTGTTGTGTCTCCGTTCAGTCTGCAGGAGGCCCAGTTACTGCTACTAAAGAAGGCATTGGCCCGTGGCGGTCGAGGCGACAAGATGACCACCATCCTGATGAAACACATCGAGACAGAGAGGAAGAAGCTCCAATCAGCCTCACAGTCAGACCTACAGGACACCCAGACCACAAGTGTCAAGAGCTTCCACACCCAGAAGGGCCAGTACACTGTCCACGCGAGCCCACCTGCAGGTGAGTACAGACAGGCCCTTCACTTAGACACCCAGCCTCTCTTACTTTGACTACACTATGTGCTGAAAGCATAGGTTGTTGTGATGAGTAATATTATACTTGTCATGGCAGCAAATGATCAGATATCATATTGTGTTAGGTTCTTGTTGTGATTAACAGGGTGTTGATGTTCGAATGCCTTGCTCCCAATGGACTGGTGTTGACAAAGTAATGTGTTTAGAATGGATATCGTGTGGGTACATCCATGAACATAGCATGGAATTTGCCACGAAAACTTTCCACATCAAAAATAAAACACCCTGACTTTATTTGAATGATTTAACCCATGTCCTAGTTGTTTACACTTTAGGAATAAGATAAGGTTATCGGTCAGACCGGTACGTACCCTTAAAACCCATTGTGACCAATTCCTGACATTGTTTTTCTTGGCCAACTGGCATAGGTACAGTAATGGCCCAGATGATGGACAATGTTTAACTAATGGGAACCCCCAAATCTCCTGCCAAAATGACCTCATGGCATGTGGAAACCAATCTAATCGAAAGGGTTAAACTGTTATATTTTTTACGAGGGTGGACATAATCTCCCACAATGAGATTCCAGTCCCTTTAGCTCAGATTTTAACTCCATAGTAGCGGAATCTAATAGGAGTAAATTACCTGTTTGCAACTGGCATTAGTTGGCCTGCCATAATATGGCAAACCATATTTTAGTTTATGTACTGTATGTATTGCAAGTTCTCTGGTGTGGTATTCAGTTTTAGCTGCGACACATAGCTCTGACAACTTTACACTACTGACTTGTAGGGTAGTGTAATGGTTAGGCCTATCACTCAGCGCTATTCAAGACATGATCTCATAGCAAAATAGCACATTAGTTGCACTTACCCTACACCACAAGCAAGAGCACTATATTTCTCTCAGCAACCTGGTTTGACTAACAGTGTAAGATCCGTTCTAAGTATTGTACAGCTGTATCTACATACCACTGCTGTGCCCTACTCTCCTATAATATCCAAATGGTGAAAGTCACTCGAACAGAGCATGTTGTCTCGCATGGAGAGAGAGTATGACTCTATAATGCTTGATTTTCCCCTCAAAAGCCAATTTAAATATCTGCTATAAAGCTTTAATCCAAGTTTCCAAATCAGACAGGTAAGGGTCAGGTTTTTTATTTTTTCAGATTTTATTCCTAGAAGTGAGAAAGTGCTCAACATTTTCAAGGCAATCTGTCAACATTCCACAAGGGCTGATGGTCCTAGTTTTTTTTGTGTCCCCTGGCCTCTTTAAGTACGCAAGTGCTTGGATGTTTTTTTTCTTCCTGCAAATGTTTGTGTAAAAGGTCCTTCTCTAAATTCCTCTATCGGTTTAATCGTCCCGGGAGTCAGAGAGGGCTTCTCCTCTTTTGAGTGGCAAGCAGGAGCATTGTAGATGAACAGTTGCTGTGTATGAATAAAGTCTTTGTTAACACAAGATAAATACCTCATGTTCCCTCCCTTTGCAATCCCCTATGGGCTAAGAGTTGACAGGGCCATTGACCACTGAAGTGATCATTATACTGTCATTTCCGTTTTCACACCTGTCAATCACACTTGGTAATCTCACTAAAGAAATTTAATTTTAAAACGAACAAAGAGCACACCCGTTTAAGGGTCATAAACCAAAGTCTGCTATGTAATATGGGGAGTTATTTCCAATCGTTCAATCTCTTCATAATGTTGATCTGCTGATTTGCCTTGGACAAGGCTGGAGAAAAACCCTGCAAACATAAAGGCCATCATGCAGACGTATACACACTCATCCTCCATGAAGATAAACAACACACACACACAGTTCCATTCTTGGTCCTTTACAGAGCCACTAGACTGATTGATAGTATTTTGGTAGCTGTTGCTTCCATGTGTGAAGGGGCAATCTGTTGTACATGGAGCAGAGCTTCCTGTTTGTAATTGGAATAATACTCCTATCTGGGGAACATGTGGTTGTGTGTGTGAGGAGGACTGGTCTGGACAACTGGCAGAGGGATTGAGTGCACTGAGACAGAGACCCAGGCTGCACTAAATGTCCTGAACCTGCAGGACCTAAACATAAAGGACTTGCTTCCTCCAGGGTGAAACTTCACGTTCGGATTCATATGATTTACTGGCTAACTAACAGCAATTTACCATAGCTAATAATCCCCAACCTTGGAGCATTTTTATGGCAGTATTTGAAAGGTTATAAGTGAATGCTAATTGGACTACAGTTTTTACATTGACTAATATCCCTCATAAAACACTTAAAAAGGAGGCAAAATAACCTGAACTGTGACCTCTTTGACCCATACAAGAAAACATTGTGAACAACACCTGTCCTGAGCAGACACCAATACCTCCTCCTCCCCCAGCAAGACAGGAACCCACAGTCCAGACCCAGACGGCTCGTCCCAGCGGTAGCATGGTCATTTACTGTGTGTCCTAGCCTACGCCAAGGCCCTCCCCTCTCTCTCTCTTTCTGGCAGTGTATCCCAACTCCCAGCCTCCCAGTCCTGGCCCATAATGACTCACTTCTCTGGGCCAGGCCAGGTTGAGCTACAGGTGCGGGTCAGACGAGCAGTGCAGTGCCAAAGGGCTGTTACACAAACAGAGGGGGCAGGGAGACTGCCTCCTCAGGTGGTTCAGACACTCCATATAAGGGATGACCACTGAGCAAAGTACCAGTGTACCTGTAGTTCCTTTCAGAACCCAGGAGGAGCTGTTACAGAACCTAGCTCTCTCTAAGTCCTAGCTTGGTCCGTTCCCATGACCTGTATTAGGTCATTCTCCCTAATTTGTTGATGACCCATAAGCTTCAAGTAAAACATAATTCTCTCAGCACTTAACCTCACCTTTGATGTGGTCTAGGGCCTTGGTGAAGTTGGCTAGCGTGTGCCTCGCTTCGCTGTCCTCCCATTCCTGTCTTCCAGGTTTTATACTGGTGAAACTGGAGATATTGCTGTAATGGGGCACCTGTGTTTGAGCCCAGTCCAACGCAGCTGTTTGTCTTCCAAACTGGACAAGGCATTTCTGCTCAGCTTTGCTTAGGGATTCATTATTAGTGAATATAAAGAACAAGTCATGTTTGTAAAGCTAACGACCATACAGTTTTAGCTCATAACTTTAGCATTACAATGAATCTCTTTATAAATTGTTTTTCTATATTTTCCATTCTTTACCATTCCTTTCCGAGCAAAATAATTGAGGTGTTTCCAACCAACCTCCTTTTTTCCGAATCGAGTTGGGATGTTTCTGGGGGTTTATATCCATGAATGACCATAAAATGATTTTTTTAAACATTTGACTCCTATAGTTTTCTGATGTGATGTTTTAGTTTAGTGAAAGTGATGTGATTTCACCCTAGTGGGCCTACAGGTCCAAGTAAGACTGATGTGAGCCAGTGCAACGTGGATACAGCTTGTTTCTTTCCCCTGTTGCTCAGGAATGAGCTGGCTCGGTAAGGCAACAGGTTTAATGCACATTGTGTATGTCATGGAAGAGCCTGTGGGGCTTGTGAAATGACATCTCTAAAAATGCGTAGTGAAAGGAAAATACCCCCCCCCCTTTCCCGCTCCCTTATGAGCAGAACGAGAGAGAGAAAGATGACTTCACCACCACAGTTTACAACGCCAGCAAGGACCTGAAACTCAAACCTTGCATCACCCACCCAACTCCCTCCTTGTGGTCTCTTCCTCAGATGACAAAATGGTCCATGTTATGAAACTATAGGGGGGAGGGGGGAGTACAAGGAAAAGGGGGGGGGGGGACAAAACAGATTACAGTTACAGCATAACGGCAGGGTACAGAGAGAGGGTCAGGGGCCGCAGTGAAGAGTTCCCAGTACAGGGGGATGGATTGGATCCCTTATAAACATTGTGTTTGGAGGCTCGCCCAGAGCATTCTCGCTATACTGCTTCCAATTAAGTGGACAGGCACTCTCTTAAGAATTATTTTTTTTATGTAGCACTCACACACACGGGTGCTTCCCTCCTCAAAGTTCATAATTTCTTTGGTTGGTGTGTTTAGGGAAAAAAGAAGGGAAGCGTTGGGTCTGTTTTTCTTTTTTTTTCTTCTCCTCTCTTCCTTCCCCTCCTCGTCCTGCGCTAGTTGCAAGAGAGTGAGAGAGAGAGAGAGAGAGAGAGAGAGAGTGTGTGTGATTGAAAGAAGCGTAAGAGTAAGCGTGGAATTCCCTGGTCTTCCCCTCACATCTCTTCCTGCCGTGCACGGCAGCTCTTCTCGTGGATCTCTGTGGTGTCTCTTCTCCGTGGGATGCATCGTCAGTAAACGGACGGCACCATGCTCCAGCTCAGACCCAGACTCAGGCTCCTACCGCTGCTCTACCTCTGCTTCGTCTTTTTCCCCCTTCCAGCCAGCAACCAGACCGCCGGCCACCGAGGAGGAACGGCAGCAGGGGCAGGAAGGAGAGGAGCTGAGCGCATCAAAGTGCTCTTCACCCCGACCATCTGCAAGGTGCGCTGCACCCAGGGACGCTGCACCAACTTCTGCGAGCAGGGCAATGTGACCACCCTCTACAACAGTGAACAGGGGGGCCGGGCTGCGCTGGGACCGGGCTTCAGAGTCTGTAAGTTATCTCACTTGTTATCTCTGTTTACCATCTCTCTCTGTAAGCATGTAGTATACTGTATTCTCTCCTAGCCATAAGTAGCCAGAGGACTCAACTCGGGCTTCATTTGCCCCACTGAGACCTTCCACTCTGGGATCCAGACAGAGTGACATTATGGGTAAGCCACTGGGAATGATGAGCTGGAGGTGTGGTTGTAGCATCACTGTGATTTTAGGTCAGTGGTGGAGACAGGTTTGGGAGAATGGTAAGGGCTAGACCTTAAATGTGGACAGGTTGGAGGGATGAGAGAGTAGCCCCTTGGCTCTGCTGGCCTCCTTTACAGGTATTCACACCGTCTTGAGAGGCAACCATTCAGACGTGCACATATTTACCCAGGCTCAGAGCAACTGCGTTGGGACCGTGCTTACATGAGATCCACTTCAAATAGTGTATGCGTGTGCATGTGTGTGTGTGTGAGAGAGAGAGGGATAGACAAAAACAGAAAGATTGTCTCCCTTCCAGCACCTTGAGGAATGTATGACAAAACATCAAGGTTAATGTACTCTTTGATGGATCCATTCTACATGCCAGGGAATCTCTATCTCCTCTCAGACTGTGTGTGTAATGTGTGATCTTATGACAGTGAATCATTTGTTCTTTGGATGTTCTTTCTGTCTGTTGCCATATTGATAGTTTTCACATGACTGGGAATACAGCTATGCATCTGTTCGTCACAGATACCTTAAAAGAAAAGTAGGGGCTTGGATCAGAAAACCAGTCATTATCTAGTGTGACCACCATTTGCCTCATGCCGCGCGACACATCTCAATTGCATAGAGTTGATCAGGCTTTTGATTGTGGCCTGTGGAATATTGTCCCACTCCTCTTCAATGGCTGTGTGAAGTTGATGGATATTGGCGGGAACTGGAACATGCTGTCGTACATGTCGATCCAGAGCATCCCAAAAATGCTCAATGTTGACATGTCTGGTGAGTATGCAGACCATAGAAGAACTGGGACATTTTCAGCTTCCAGAAATTGTGTACAGATCCTTGTGACATGGGGCCGTGCATTGTCATTATGAATGGCACGACAATGGGCCTCAGGTTCTGGTCACGGTATCTCTGTGCATTCAAATTTCAATCAGTAAAATGCAGTTGTGTTCGTTGTCCGTAGCTTATGCCTGCCCATAGCTATCCGGGTGGCTCGTCTCAGACGATCCCACAGGTGAAGAA